>NW_009613486.1:47264-47506 GCF_000690535.1 Cariama cristata
TTGTTTGAACCCACGCCGCTTGGCCAGCCCCGCCATGCGACGGCACATTGCCGGGAGCACCCCCGGCCCCATGAGGGCGCTCTCTCTCTCCCCCCAGCCCGCCATCTCAGTGGAAGCACCCGCCGCCTCACTCGCGCCTCACAGCGGCTCCCCTGCACACAGAGGTTCCTACCGCTAGTTTTGCCTCCTTCTGAAGGAAAAACTGCTCAACCCCTTGTTCCTGAGGTGTTTTCTCCGTCCCG
>NW_009613487.1:0-12777 GCF_000690535.1 Cariama cristata
TCAGCCCATTTCTCCAGCCTGTCAAGGACCCTCTGGATGGCAGCACGGCCCTCTGGCACATCAGCTACTCCTCCTGCTTTTATATGATCAGCAAACTTGCTCAGGGTATGCTCTGCCCCATCATCCACATCATTAATGAAGGTGTTGAACAGGACTGGACCTACAACTGACCCCCCAGATGCCTCCACCAGTAACAACTGGCCTTCTAGACTTCACTCCACTGATCACCACTCTCTGCACCTGACTGGTGCTTTAAAGACTATTTAAATGCTTAATACACAAAGCCTTCAGGTTTTTTCAGCATCAACTGAAGACTAATGTTCCTATATTTATATTATTAGCCGCTGAGATATGAAAAAAGTTCAGCGGAGTAAAACAGCAGGACTAAGTCAGGGGTTTTTTGCAGCAGACAAGTCTCCAGGCTACTTCCTTCTTCCCTTGGTCGGTTGGGTCTTCTTTTGCTTGTTTTTAACTGTTTGAATGCTGATGTGAGGAGGCCAGCTACAAAGCTGATGCATAGACTAGGTCAGACTTGCTAAGCTGGCCTCATTTCAGTGAAAACAATGGAAGGTGCCCCACCTTGTTCTGACATCTAACATTTGTTTCTGTTTATCATGCAAAGCAAATCACTGCTGGCACACACCAGTTCTCGGACACAGGGCTCATGCAACAAACATCTATTATAAGTGAGGGTTTTGTTTGTTTGTTTGTTTATATATCTAGTTAACTAGCTAATAACTCCTGCTTATCATGAAGACCAAACTGTAAAATTACTATGTAAAACTCTGTGAAGGTTTTATATACAGAAGTACAAATATCAGGTGCATCACAAACCTAATGATATGCACTGACAAATGAGTCTGTGTCACGCAAATTCTTTCTCCTTTATCTGATAGCTGAAGTTAACATTGCAGTGACCAAACTAGATGTAAGAAACCCTCTCGCCAAATATTCTCAAGAAAAATGCTGAAGCTCAACCTGAGCTCTGCACACAGAATTCACTTCCTACATCAGGAAATGGATAAAACAGAGTGGAGACAATCAATCAGAAAGAAAGGCACTGAGATCCCGACCGCTGACTGCTCTGTCCACTTCTACTGAAAGGCAGCTCAGCTGCTGTATGCCAGACAAATGGGCCTAAACTGGTTTGGAAAGAGCTAATTAAAAAAGTAAATAATCTGGATTTCAATGATTTCAACACATTAGTAAAATATAGATTTTCCCCAAAATTTAAAGTTAGTATTACAAGGGAACAACAGCAAAAATGCACCAACGACCAGACTCAGTAACAGCCTGAAGAATTCTACAGCTCTTGAAGGGAGTTAGCACATACCTTGCTCAGCTCTGGAAAGAGTTCTTGAATCCCAATGTCCAGCAGAACATAAGTTAACTAAAAGAAAACAAAGAAAATTAAAGAATACTCCAAGGCAACACTACTGCTTTTTATTTTTAACTGAATTAAAAGGAGCTCACTCCTCTGCTATAGCCATACATTCACTTCAGGAAATTCTGTGCCCAAGGGCAAGGTTCTGGCCCATTATCAGTTACCTGTTTGTTGAGCACTGGTTGCTGCATTCCATCAAACAGAAGCCTGATGCCTTCGTATTTAGCCTCTTCCCCAATGCACTTGCCTATTAAATCTAGACCAGATACCAACAACAAATACGCAAGTCATTAGGAAGCACTGCAAAATAGCTATACGATGCAGTTATAGAACTCCAGTAAGTAAAAAAAAGTTTAAATTAAAGAAAGAGTTCAATTTTTATCTGTCTAAAGCGGTAAATGGAAAAACAAACACTCCTTTGGTTCCTCCTTTTTTCCTCTCTTTCCTTCAGGGCTGCACACCTAAGTAATTATTACACTTCTTATAATATCAATGTATTGTCCTAACGCATTGTTTAAATAAGCCACAAGCTGAATTAGTTTTTTAATTACTTTCTGAATAACCCAGCAAATGGGCCCCTCTTCCCTAGTTTATACAGCGTAAGGAGAGCTCAGATTTATCTTCTGGCCTCATGGTGTGCCTTGGTTAACCCAGTTTTCATCTGGATAAAATACAAACCATAGGAGCATTCTAACGGTGAAGAAATTATGGTATTAAGTACATTTGTAACGCTCTTGATTCCCATCATGTCTTTATTAATCACTATGCTACAACCTTAGCCAGCAACACTTAAGTGACAAAACTGAACTCCTGGGTTTTTACACCTAGTATTCTAGTCAACTCAAATCTCAGCAGCATAAGTAGTATTTGATTTGGAAAGCTAATGTGACTGTATTTGGGTTATATATCTGCTTGAACAATTAACCATACTCATACAGAGGGTCATGAAATACAGAACCTGGAATGTATCTCATCATTTCTTCAAAAGTCTGCTTTGCTCGCTTCTGTTTATCCTGGAGAGAGCGCGGTTCAGTATTCTCGCAAAACACGGCATCTGCAGCGAAGACACATTGAAAGAAACGTCTTCAGGCAGCTACACATCACTGACACGTAAAATGTGTTTGGATTATGGCTTTGAAGTTGAGCTTCTTTTCTGTATGATCTTGACTGGAAGGGAATTCTACCCTTCCTGACTATAGTCTTTTGCTCACATTAGCCTGATTGGATCCAGAATACCCCACCTGTGTGGAGGACAATATTCTTTTGTCAATTTATTTCCATTAATTTCAAATTTTTAAAGCATTATCTTCTAGGCTTGGAGCAATTCTACTGTAGGTTAGTTATGATCTCCTTACTCACAATTTCCCCTATACTTTCAAAAGTATAAGCAGTATTTTCACCTTGTGCTAAAACACTGTCTGGAACTGTCAAAGATTTCAGATTTACCTATGAATGAGAAAACAAGAATTGCTGTTCATCAGAAATATTAGGCAATCAGTTTTGGTTTTAGGGTCTGAAAGACTTACTCCTTTCCTTTTTGTCTTTCATAACCTTTTTTTTTTTTTGCGCTTGATAAGGACAGAGCTGTCTTGATTCCAGAGCTTTGGCCAGATGTGTTTAGATCAGACCATAGTCAGATAATACTTCTCTACAGTTGTGAGGTTATTTTTAAAATTTTTTTTAACCTCTCTCCCCCTTCCCTTATTTGAAGGTCAAGAACATGTAAGCCCTCTCAAAAGCTCACCATAACAAAGGCAACAAAAAATTAACAAGGAAGGACTGTGATGTAGCACACAAGTGAGAAGTAACTTAAAGATTACATGGAATATTTGTGCTCCGATACACTAAACTACCACCTTTATTCTGTTTTTCTTGTTCTTTGCACCCCTTAGAAATTACTTTTCATAATACTTTTTTCTGTCACCATCACTGACAGACAACATGGCTGACTCAGCATCTTCCTGCAGCAAGCTTTTGGAATCTTTTTATAGGCCCAATTGATTTTTAAAACTCCATTAACTTTAGTCAAGCACTGCAAAATCTAGTACTTGGAAACTTAACAGAAGGGATTTCAAATATCAAACTAAAGCAGTATTTTTGTATCAAAGATGTAACTTTTACTAACCTCTCAGCAGTGTTATCAGAGAAACCAACCGGTGCTCCTGAAATAGCTGTTCTAACTTATAATGCAAGTAATAGTCTGTGTACAGTTCCAATGTATTTTTGAAAAGAATTCTTCCTCCCATCAAGAGATGATGCAGCCAGTCAGGAACATGGAAAACTACCCTACCTGCAAAGTTACAGTAACACACATTTATAAGCTTCTCCTAATAGTGATTTAAAAAAAAAAAAAAAAAAATCATCGGTATTCTCCAGATTGCTTATCAAATACTTCCTTTATCTATTTTTATTAATTAGTTCCCAAGGCGTACAAGCAACCTAGGTATATCTGAGAAAAGGGAAGGGACCTACTCCAATAAGTTCATACTCTGAGATGCACAAAGAAAGAGATATAAGAAAACTGAGCAATAATGAATTATAAATTATGATATTTTAGCACAGCAATGAAGTCTTTTAAAGAATGACTGTGTTCTCAAGTTGTATATTGTTAAGCTTGCAAGTGCTGAATTATATGACTACTACAATAGAATTTTATTTCTTACCAAAGAACCTGAACTTCATATTTGGCATCAAGTATAACTAAGATAAATTGCTTCTTACCAACATACATTAAGTAGTCATAGACTCCTTCTACAGTCATCACTTCCATGAAGTAGTTCTGATTTTGTCGTCTTTCTGTATTCTCAGACCGGTTTGCATTATTCTTGAATAAATCATTGAAAAGCTAAAAATGGAAACACAAGACCGAAAACATTGTATTCAAAGGCAAAAGGACAGCCATCAGTTCCTTGTTTGGTTTTGTTTTGTTGTTGTTTTGTTGTTTTTTCCAATTAGAAGTAGATAAAGTCCAGAGCTTTCAAAGAACTAATCAGTTTGGTTTTTTTTTTAAAAAAAACCAAAACCACAACTCTCAACATTCCAAAGAGGGGAGAAAAAAAATAAAGATCATGTCATATGTTGCCAAGATACCCAACAACCAAAACACCTGGATTCAGAACAAAGCAGCAGGGAGACCAAGACATGAATTTGTGAGCCCTTTTGCTCCTGATACCTTCATGTATCTAGACTTTTATCGCAGGTTTTGATTCCTTTCATGTACCCCATTCTGTCAACGAGAGGCATAAAGGATATGGATTTTGTCAGCCTTAAATTACAGGGGAACCCTACAGCATCCAAGTGTTCCTAAAATTTCCTGTTGGCCTCCATTTTGAAATAAATACAATGGTTTCTGGACAAAATATCCAACTTTTTACACAGAGAAATCCTTTTTCCTCTGCCAGCTTGATTATTTATAGCAAAAACTTCATGAATCTTTGTAAGTCACCAAAGTTGGGGTTTCCTCCCATTTATCCCATTTCTCATCTTATTCCTTTATCCTTCTGTTTTCCCACGTTCCCACCACTACGATCCGTCCCTTTCCTTGCCTTTGGTTCTTCCCCAAGAGATATCATTATAATACTTATAAAATCTCCAAAGGCTCCTGCCTGCATCCCATAAGGAGCCCACACCACCAAGGCAGTATTCCCCCTCACCAAAGCTGCGAACTCCAGCACCTGTAACAGAGGAGTTCTTCAAATCCTGAGGCTCGCCGCATTTGATGATGCTGAGCAATCACCATTAACAGTTTATTTTAAATTATCGTATCCCCCCAAAAACTGTTGATCTAAAGATAAAAAAGAATTTATACAAAATACTCTGTATTATGAAAAGAAAGTTCAAAAGTTTATGGCAAGCTTCTAAAAAAATATCCCTGAACTAGAAGGAAATGCAAGGTAATTATAGTGTTGCCTAGGCTGAGATGATTGCTACTAACACAGATTTTTCTGTATCACTCTCAAATTATAAATAGTTCCAAGGAACAGGAAGCAATTTGCTTATATGAAGTTCACTTTCTGTAGAGCAATCCTCCCTGAAATAAATAAGGTCATAAACCATCCCGATCACAAGAGGCTCTGAATCATGCAAGTCTCTCAACAGAATGCTCTGCATTCTTAGGAAAAATTACATCAGGAAATCTCCGGCAAGACTCAGGTTTTGGCTTGCACTTCTTTCAGCCCTCTCTTCTGTCAAGTGCTGAACTGCTGGCATTATCTTCACAAAGTTCACTCAAACTAAACACCACCAAGTTATTACGTAAAGTACATGAAAGAGCAAATATGGTTAAGGCACTGGTGGATGACAGGTATCCAGGAAAGTAATAAACCTAAAAAGAACACATAATTATTCACACCAACTGTATGAAAGCGTCCCTGGTATGTTGTTTAAAAAACCCTGTATAAACTGAAGCCAATATCCTCCTCAATACTGAAACTAGGACACTGGGAAAAAGTTAGTTAAATTACTGTAACTTAAACAAGAGCCTCATTTATTTTTTAGATACACCCCACGACCTCACAGAGGTGATACATCCTGAGCCAACTCAAATCAGCCCATTGTGTAACACAGATACAGGTTCAGAGGAGCGTGTACAGGCCAAACTAAATTATCAACAGCAGTCCAGTAGGTGATCTATAAAAAAAAAAATTCAAACATGAAGGCCATCTTAGGGCAAAGCTTTTTGACTTCCAAGACTTATTTCAACTTTCACTCCAAATCAGACACAGTATCTTTTAAACGTTGTATGTACCTCTGCACATGGATAATCTGTCTTGCACCTTAAATAAAATGGTTCCTTGATCCTTGTCAAGCTTTGAAAGCTTAAGACTCTTGGCACATGGCATTTCAGAAAGCAACAGCAGATCAATGTGTGCCAAAATTACTAAGCCAATGAGCAGTTTTTATAAAGTACGTACTTTGCACTACTCCAGTCCAAGTGTGTATCCTACACTCACTAGCAATGCATGTCTGAAGGATGCAGCAGTCGTAACACAAAGCGGCATTCCATCCCTATTTTGGTGTTTTGCACTTTCCAGGATTTTGGCTCAGAGGAAAGCCAAGTGAAAAACATACAACTGGATATCTAATACAAAAGTTGAGATTATATTCACAATTTAGACAAGCACAGGATTTTGCTTTTAAATGTTTCTGCACATGTTAATATTTGAGATGCAATATAATGCTCACAGTTGTAATTAGACTAAAAAAAAGATAAGCAAGACAAACTCCAATGCTATCATTATTCATATCTTTAAGATTAAACAATAACTGTGATTATAACCATGATATAGCCTTAAAAGGCTTTCAGTAAGGAAATTCCACAGATTGATACTGGTCGATAATGGAAGCCAAGCTCTTGAAACAAGTGAAAGATAAAAGGCCTGTATTAAGAAAAAGACCAAAGTAATCCTTTGTACTATAGACTATCTATGTACCTCGATGGGAAAAGCTAGCAAAGGAAGTATGAATGCTTACGTGAAGAGCCTAAAAGGAAAGTTACTCAACAGTTAGTGAGTACATACACAAATACACACCCATACATTCCAGTATAGGTGTGAAGTTTATAAAAGCCATACCATTATTAGGAACAACACCCACAGCCAGGGGCATGAACCTCTCCACCATTTTTCCTGCTCATTTGCAAAGCACAGATGACTATACCAAAATGGTAAGAAAGAATGTATGTAGTGTCTGAACCACCTCAGTTAGTGTATTGAAAATCAACCCTGTCTTCCTCCAAGTAACTATGCATAAATATACATTACACTGTCAGTGTTCCAAAAGCATTTTTGTTGCTGTTGGCAGGTCATCACAAGCCCGCAGAACAACGCCTTTGCAGGCATATTTTGCAAAGTTTGCATCAGCTGAGAAGTCCTGACCTACTCCAGCAAGAAGACAGAAGACGATCAAGCTGCTTACAGGCCTTCAGAATAGAAACTTAGCTGGGAAAGCCAGAAATCCTGCTGGTGCCCCTAGGAGGCGGGGAGCAGGGTTTTTTGTTCGCTTGCTTGTTTTAACCAGGGAGGTTGGTAACTCTTTCAATCTAGTGGATCTGATACAGGATAAAATCCAATTGCTACTGGCTGTACTAAGGTTGACTACCCACGTTCATTATGCATTTTTAACTAGAAGTCTTTCCACCAATATTTAAAACATACAAACATGCAAACGCACCAGGAATATTCAAAAGGAAGTAGCGTGCAGAAAAGCTTTCAGAGAAGTAGGCGCATTTCTGATTGAACTCAAGCTTTCACCTGCCCTGACAGACTTTCAGGCATTTCTTACTCAGCCTGTTGATGAAGAGGTAGCCTGGGTGTACCTGGGTGTACCCTGTTCATGGCAACGGAGTTGGCAGCACAAGCACCGGGGAATATGTGCTGTACTCTCAGCGGACTCCAACATGTTAATACTGGAATAAACAGGTCTGTGTCAGACAAGGTATATGCGAACACTGTGGCAACACAAGCATCAGCTGGAAATCGACTCTAGCATTTACCACAAAATTCCGTGTTGAAGAACTTTCTTGCTACGAGGTAACACGCTCTTCTCGCAGATGGGCACTCAGAAAGTGCCAGCCTTCCGTCTCGTCGGCTGCCTGCCAGATCTCCTCATTGACTCCACACAGGTAGCTCACACAACCCCGGTACAGGCATTCAGCACTCATCTCCATCACCAGGAGGTCAGGGTGCCAGGCTACCACACAGTGCTTGTATCTTCACAAAGACGTCACGTAGCACAAGAGAAGTGACACTGCAGAACTGACCAACTGAAGCCTATGTCATGTGTATTTGGGGGGGGTGTTACCTCAGTCTACCTTTGGTCTGGCCTTTGGACTGAACACCCTTGGTGCCTGCATTCCTTCCTAGCCAGCGCTTTCCAGCTTAGTTTCATCTGAAATAAATTCAGTTAATGAGTTTTAAGACAGCTCCCTAGTACAACAGCAAACACGATAAGCAAAGATGATCAGATTTGCTTCCAAAAAGCATCACTGATCTGAAGACAGCTCCCTAGTACAAGAGCAAACGCGATAAGCAAAGATGATCGCATTTGCTTCCAAAAAGCATCACTGATCTGAACTAAAACAGTCTGGCAGATGAAACCAGCGTGGCTTACAAATCAAATCCAAGAAGTGCCAAGATGTAAACGGCGCAGTGTCCTGGCACCTGGCACAAAGCTTTTCCTAAGTGTGGGCTGATTTGAGAAAGCAAAGTCTTCCAAAGAAGGCACAAGCACCCGAACAAATAAGCAAGAGGGATGAATTTCACAATGTGCATGGGAAGATTCAGCAGAAACTGTTACACAGCACAACCAGGGATATCAGATCTCTAGTAATTACAGTTATCATATGAGGAAGTGTGTGCTCTGGCTAAACTGATCGACGGGAAATTAGGGAGAAAGCAGTCAGCACATGAATCCCTTATGCATACAAGTCTCTGCTGGTCAAAACTGGTAATATAATTTGAGCACAAACAGATCGTGATCTGTCTGATCATAGAACTGTCTTGCAGCATCTCCCAAGGCAAAGTGTCTTGAGTGCCCATCATGAAATAATCATCGTAGCTCTGCAGGAGATACACTGAAGTCTGAAATTTTTCATCCATTTATAGCAAATGGCTCCCCAAAACAAAACAGATTTCTTTTGGGAAAGAAAAAAGAAAATCTAAAATATATGTAGAAACAATTAGTTATGAATAAGACAGCTAACTAGAATAAAGTTGCTTAGAAAAACAGTGAACTCACTCTCACAATAGATAGGGAGAAGGAATGGAGAGCTGGGGCTAGCCTCATCTTTTTTTGCTCTCTGCAAGGAAATTCATATCTCATGACAAAAGCATCTCCTACGGGCTAATCACCAGTACTAGCAACAACTTGGACTCCACAAACTTGTGTCTCCAATGGAGTGCATACGTGGACAGTCAGTCAGTGGTGATAAAGAGATTTCCCCCACAACACTATTTCTGAAAATGACATTAGAAAACAGAAGGCAGTAAAGATCTACGTTTTGTTTAAGGAAACTTCAGTATTCCAAAATGAAAGCCAAAGTGCAGCCAGCTCTTTGCTTTCCTGGGATCACCACAGCTGAAAAGAATTGGGAAAAAACCTCATCACAGAGCCTGAACTTCTGTACACAAGTTCTTTTACAAGAATAACATACTGACACTTCAGAGAATGAGTCTGCATTTTAACTGAGCAATTTTTCTTAGCCTTTTATAATCCAAAATGGTTTTGAACACTACTTTAAAGAATGAATTTTGATCCTTTAGTAAAGTTTTTCAAGCAAACTACAGAAAGAACCCTGTCTTCACAGGAATGCTTCAGAGTGCAAAGCTTTTGCTCAAGTATTTTATTTGAGTACGTTAAATGTATTAAAACTAATTTCAGTAGTTCTTGATAGAGCACAGTAAAAAGTTAACTGATTGTTTATACTACGCTGTAGTATGCTGACAGCCATTTTATAAAAAACATCTGAAGTATTTATGCATGTGCTGTTTCTAGCACAAGCCAAAAACTCTACATTTATACCCCTCTGAACAGATAGCAATAGGAAAACATCTTAACCTTGGAAATAATGCCCAAGGCAAGAAAGGATTTGAAATGAAGGATACTAATTTTGTGTGTGCACATGTAAGCTAACACTACGATACTGGCTGTAGTAATTCAGACTTCAGGTTTAGAAGATGAAATCTAAACTGCCATTGTACTTAATCAGTATAAAAGTTTTGTGGCTGCAAATTCTGAAGTATTGTAACATCAAAATGTCCACAGTGAAGGAAATCAAAAGGTCTATTTTTTCAACTGCCCATCATCAACAAGAACCATAAATGGATCCTTGGCTTCTAGCTTTTGCTAGAACAGAATAAGCATAGACAGTACTTTCCATGAATACTCTTCCAGCCTCCAACTGTTTTCAACTTGAAAAAAAAAAAATAATTCAAGAGACAGATGCAGTTTCTCTACAGGTATTCGCCCTGAATAGACTTCCTTTCTGTGGATTTGTCTGGTCTCATCTTATAGTTGTTTAAACTTCTAGTATTCATAACATCTTTCAGCAAGGAGTGTCACAAATCTACTAACCATTGCAAGAGCTACCGCTTTTTTTTTTTTTTTTCTGAACATGGCTCCTACCACCTTCATTTAATGCCTCTTAGTTTTTGTACTAGAAGAGAGAGGGGGGGAAAAAAAAAAAACACCAAACCAAAAAACCCCCCAAAACCCAATCTTTATCTCCTGATCTCTCATGCTATGCATTATTCTTTAGACTACCACACATCTCTAGTTTATCACTTCACAAAATGAAGTGTCCTGGCTCACAGAATCATTTAGGTTGGAAAAAACCTTTAAGATCATCAAGTCCAACAATTAACCTGGAACAGCCAAGCCCACCACTAAACCACATCCCTAAGCACCAACACCTACACTTGTAAATGCCTCCAGAGATGGTGACTCCACCACTTCCCTGGGCAGCCTCTTCCAGTGCCTGACAACCCTTTCGGTGAAGAAATTCTTCCTAATATCCAATCTAAACGTCCCCTGGTACAACCTGAGGCCGTTTCCTCTCGTCCTATAACGGGTTACTTGGGAAAAGAGACCGGACACCCACATCGACCCATTTCATACATAGTCCAGTTTCAACTCCTCTTCCTAAAGCAAATGAGAGAGCAGAAAAACATATAGTACTGAGTTTTCTTTTAGAGTCTCTCACATGGCAAAGTGTAAGCACATTAAATATTTTGCCTCAAATCACATCAACTCTGTAACACTGAGCTTGGGTCTCTGAAATCGTAGTCCAGAAACAATATTCCCCTGTAAATTCCACAGATACATTAACACTAGTCTCTGAAACTGTAGTCCAGAAACAAATATTTCCCTGTAAATTCCACAGATACATTAACACTCTAAAGCAGTCTAACACAGAAATACAAACACCAGTGTCTTTTTAAAGCCCCTGAAGCTAATAGAAGTGTTTCAAGTAAGTTTTACCAGGCTCTACCCACAAATATAGGAAGATTAAGAAGGGAACTATCTTTTCCTATAGTCAAGTAAAAGGTCAAAATTGGAAGTGCTGGGCCTTAACTTCAGCAATGTTACGAGAGCGAAACTATACATAAGTTATATAGCTAACCTATTATGTACGCCAGGCATCAATGAACTGCATGCTAACATTTTAAAGGCAGATAAAAAGGTATCAGCACCTGGACGATTTTGGCTTATAGCACTTCGACAAGTCACACTTTCATCAAACACTCAAGCTCTTCACTTCCAACAGGAAGCTCCCTTATGGCATTATGACATACCTCATTTTACAACATTGCTTTCCCTTTTCTTCTCTCTGTACTTCCCAGGCTCTCTATTCTATATCCTCCTCTCCAAATCCAGTAAGAGTTTAAAAACTAAACAAAATAAAAAACCTCACAACCCTCAAAAATTATTCAGACTAAGATATTTACAAGACAGAAGATAAAAAAAGCTCTCTGCACTACTATTCTCTCTGGTGTGAAAAGACAACACAAAATAACTAAGTTGTTGTATTTATGGTTTTTTCTGTTTAATCTTTGTATTTTTCAGAGTATGGTCAATTTTCCCCACTCCTGTAAAGTGCGGAAGGAAAATGACTTACTATACCTTCTTGTTGTTTTCAGAAGTGGGACTCAAAATGGTGAGTTCAGGCCTACTTGGTTTAGGCTTGGGAGATTCACAGGAGTTGATAAAATTCATGATGAATGGCTCCAAATGCTGACCTTTCTGAAATAAGATGAGTAACCTGTCACTTGCATAATTATAGAAACAAACAAACAACTGAGTTTCCAAACAAATTTTTGACTAGCCTGTAAGTTAGTAAGCATGTAAAATTAGTTATTGAAGTTAAAATGTTGGCAATCTAGAAGATTTACCCACCTCTTTCATCAGCTTTCCTGGAACGGACTTTATAATTTTACCTAGAATTAGAAACAAACAAACAAAAACTTTGTTATCACTGCCTCATCTTAAAGACATTTTGCTCTGCCACATTTTATGTACTCATTGTCTAATATTTAATTTAAAAATGGAATGGTTTTTAAAATATGGGGGTTTTTTTTGTTTGGCAGAAAAAGCTATGAAAATAAAGTCTTCCATGTATCCAGCTTATAACTTAGTGCTTAGTACTCTTCAAGAAAAGATACTTAAAATACAAAAAATATACAGATGATTATCTAAATACTGTTAAAAAAAAACCCACAACCTGAGTACTCTAGATCTGCCTCTGTAATTTTTCTAGAGGCTCAAACATAAATTGCTATAGCACCATAACAGCAGTACTATATGACACCAGTATATGCAAAATTTTCTGTATTTAAGTTCTGCATCCTTCATAAACATTTAACAAGAAAGAGATCACAATAACTGACATTCTCCTC
>NW_009613487.1:12808-55197 GCF_000690535.1 Cariama cristata
CTGAAAAGATCATCTAATCTGGAGATATTATGGAAGGATCTAGTCTCGAAAATACTGGCGACTAAAGTTTTACAAATTGGACAGGCTACAGCTGTGGTCTTAAAAATTCTGCTAAGGTTATCAGGACACAGCACAGCAACTTTGAATGTTGAAAAGTGAAAATGTCTATGATTAGTTTTATTTTAAGCACACCATTTACAGTAACATTTTTCTTATCTACATGTCATTAAATTTGGAACTTACATCGGAAAGTATGTACAATGACCAAATGATAACAATAAAATGGCTCATCCTCACAAAAAGCCCTACTGAAATGCCAAGATTTGTTAAAATGATGTTTATGGAAGTGAAGCGTAGTCTCAGATATGAGATGCATTACAGTAAACACCACAATTATAAGCTTTTTTTAAACAATGTACAGTTGGATATAGAGGGAAGATTTGAAACAAAACAAAACCTTTTAACTGGAGGATGACCATTGAAATCTCATTCAACAACTCAGTAAGCGCATCAAGAGAACAGCCACCCCAGCAGGTTCACACCATCACCAGGAGAAGTAGAAATGCAGTGGCACAGTTCAGACATGACTTTCCTGGGCCACGCTGATGCCAGAATCACAAGTGCTACACTACACGAAGACAGAATGGCCGTGAGGTTGACCTTACCAGCTCAGACCCACTATGCCGAGACAGCCACATTGCAGCCAAGCTGTAAAGTCACACTGCAGCCTACTTTTTGCATCCATTATCAACTGTTACACTAGATAACAAGAATTTCTCAACTTCTCAATTTCCATTTGGCCTGCCTATATCACACACACCACTGCCTCAAATTCTATGAAGTAGCTCATGTTAAGAGATCTTAACACTAGCTAATACTAGAAATATTAGATAATGCAGTTTTCAGATTAAAATAAACAGATTTTAATCAACTAACACACAAAGGTAATTTATATTAAGAAATCATTTATATCATCACACCTGTAAAGAGTGACTGACTTGTGCAGATTTGACTGTAAGTCTTCTTGAACTATGAAATTTGTTAGAGAAATCTTATCACCTTGCTTGCTGACAGAAAAATTCAAAAGCAACCACTTAAACCACTTCTTCCCTAGTCTCAAAATGTCTTTTTTCTTTAAGGAAAAAGTATCAGCACATCTTGCTTGCTGAGCTAGAATTTTACGGGCTGTGAAGAAGCACAGTTCTTATTTCCCACAGCCATACCCTTACACAAGAGTTACCTATTCATTACTACTATCATTCAATCACAGTATCTACAGTGTTACTATTTGTCAGCAAAAACAAGGAGCACATTACATACCAAGATTCACATCAGGCAACATTTTATCAAGAAACTGAGTTTCTCCTCCATTAGGGGACAGGAAGTCAGCTAAAAGCTGGCTGTTACTTAGTTCTGGATGTTGCAGAAGTTTCTTGGAGGCAGAAGGAAAGAAAGAAGTATAAGTACTTCAAAACTAATCTTTACAAATCAGTTTCTCTATAGCGAAAAGATATTCAGAAAGTATTATATTACCATATTGACATTTGCAAAAGATTTCTGTTTTCAGTCACATGAAACTTTAACAAGTTTTATTTGCCCACTTGAACCTTTTCTATAACTCAAGTTACTTGGAAAGAAAAAAAAAAAAACAGCAGATATTCTTTTATTAGTTTTGTATCATTAGATTTAGAATATTCTTTGCTCCAAAAGTTTGTTTGATACCTGCAGATACTCCTGAAACTCCTCTCTCTTGGATTTTAAGAACTCGTAGTTCTTGGGGCCAATGATTCTCTTTGAGGGAAGCTGAGCATCAGGAAACGTACCTAATAAAGATACAAAGGAGATTAAATTCTTTTTGTTACATGGCAAACATTGGTTTCATTATTTTAAATTTCAGCTCAGTACTGAATGATAACCACAGCAGTGGGAAAGCGGCTTTCCAGATGACGGAGAACATACCATGAAATTCTGTTAGCTTCGACTCAAGCACATAAAATTCAAGATACCTCCTGTAGACAGACCAGTGTTCAGGTTCATGCCCAACTGGGGGAAAAACAAAACAAAACAAAACACCACCAATATTAAAAATAAACCAGGTTTTATGCCACTTGAGACAAAATAAGCAACAGCAAATGTATGCTGGATTATTATAGGAAAAAATTCAATCATATTAGTCCCCCACATTGCAGTAACATTAAAAAAAAAATCCCAGCCAGATAATTGAAATGTTAATTTGAAATGCATACCGGGTAGAGAGATATGATGCTAGCAATGAAATTATCATCTCATTTAGGGGATCCCTAAAATCTAAAAAATTGAGTGCTGCAGAGCCTCAAAATTTATTAGGGCTGACTATTTTAGATCTATTTTCAAGCTTTTAACCAAATGATTTACAGAAATACTACTCATTGAATACAGTCCTCTGCACCATCAGCTTGAATCTTGATCATTCTTCCTCCTGGAAGATACCACTAAATAACTCTTAAAACAGTTCCTGCTTAGTGAAACTAATACTTCCACATTAACACAAATCCACGCAGCCTAGGACGATGCTATTTTCCCCGCTCAATATAGATGTATTGCTATCTAGATACTGACAAACTAGCTGCAAGCCAGGATGGTTCCTAATAAGTAAAACATTTTCATTTCCTAAGAACTTATTTTAAGGTTATATAAAAAGTTACTTATTGTTCCTTATTCCAAAGTTCAGAGTGGATGAAAGAAAAATACGCCAAGTGTTTAACAACATGAATCGCAGGATCAATATTTTTGGAAAGAGAAAATCTCAAACCTTGGCATGAAGTCTAAATGGAAGTGATTCGTGCTGAGGAGTCAGTTCTCGACTTGCAAATACTAAATGTGATCATTTAGCTCTCAAACACATTTCCTCAGAACTTTCAAGTCATTATTTCAAAGTCAGATGAACATGTATGCAAAACACACTGCACCAGCCATCAGAATACAGCACACTAGAATATTTTGGGTTAATTTCTAAATGACACTTTATTTATCCATAACATTGCATACCTGCCCTTCTATCATTTCTCTCTACGTCAATGCAGAACACAGGAATTCTTTCTTTTCTCTCTTTTCTTTCCAAGGAGGGATCGTCAAAAAAATCTACATATGGGATGCTAATTTTCCATGCGGCAAGGTTGCGAGGTGTATTTGGGGTACTAACAGCCTCCTCAGGAGAATCATCTTCCATCACCATAACGCCTTCTTCAATCTGTAAAGATTCAAACATCAAGATATCAAGATCTACAGTTCTATTTTAATTGGTACAGTCTACCTTTGCAAAACTTATATATAATAACGAAACATAAATCAAGTCTTAAGTATGTGTCACTAAGTAATAAAAGAACAAAAAACCCATTTCATTAATAGTGTTTTCACGTAGATGAATTTCTATTTTTAGACCCACTGCAAATTAATTTGAAGTTAACAACTTTTAGTGAGATCTGAAAGTTTTTACAGCACTACCAAGATCCATAACTGATACTTCAGGAAGAGAGGGTGAGAATAGAAGTACTAAAGGAGACAGCTGGAAGAATGCCTTGGACACAGACTGAATGCTACAGGAACCAGCTTGGGGTCAGCAGATTTAGCTGCATTGCATTTTCCAGCACACTAAGACCCAAATTGGAGACTCGAGCTTACTAGGTCAGGCCAAGAAGTTACCTGAACACAACAAGAGGCAGAAGCCAACAGTGCACCAGGCGAGCGGGTCTCCCACCTCTACAGCCAAGTGCAATGAGTTATGTTGTGGACACATGAATCTGACTTGCTCTGCAAGGTGCAACAAAGCCACGATTGGGACTGAATTATTCCCAGAGCTCTCTTTAAGCGAAGCCATCATAAGCATTACTGCATTCTCCATCAGCTCCAGTTTCTGCGCATCACACTCCCAGAAACAGATGCACCAGGGAGCAGCGTGGGCCTAATCCTGACCTCATAAACTCAGACTCCACGCCGTAAAACATAATGCTGATTTTCCCATACGCAAGCAGACCTTACAACCAGTGCCATGTGAACACTGAAGAAATTCTCTTGAACCTGAACCGCAGTCCCAGCACCACACCGACATTCACTTTAATCTCCCGATGCCACCCACCACAGGCAGGCTCAGTTGCCCACAGGTAACGAAGCAGTCAGCTACCACGCAGCGCACCAAATTCTCAGGTCCCAGGCAATGACAAAGGAAGTGCCACACATCTTTTAGGACCACAAACAACAGAAAGATTATCTTAAATATCTGAACTGAAAAATCCAAGCTTCAACAGCTACTCTTGGAAAGCTATTTATTTCTCCAAACAACGCTTAACTCGATTCTCATCTTCACCACACAGAAAAAAAGAATAATTAAAAAAAGATCCAAAGGAATGAAAATTATTTTTGCAAATGAGAAGATAGCGTCCGTGAGAAAGAAGGGTAGGGCTGGCCTTAAGACTCAAAGAGGTGACAAAGTAATGCAGAATGGAGAACCTGTGGGGAGATCAGCCCTTGCTAAGGATGCTCTGAGTAAAAAAGTTCTGGTTATTTTCACAAGCATAGGCAAGGAGGTGTGAAAAAGAGTAGTCTTGTTTCCTTATAAAACTGAAATTGTTTGAATCTAATTTAGCTCGCTGTCAGGCTGCAAGGGCTTCTAAAACATCACAACCCTGCAAGGAGGCAGGTGCTGCCTGACGAGGAGCAGCACCCAAGCCCATCGTCCTGCCTCCAGCCTGTGCTCACCGCAGCGGCAGGCAGCGCCTCGCTCTTCCAACCACAAGTCACAGGGCTATTATCCATGTCGAGACAGGTTAGAGTTAAGCGACAATTCAAAAGTATATTATTTCAGTAAGACTCAGAGACTTGAAAGTACTGCCACTTGTGAAAGTTAAAATAGATTTTAACAAACAAACTTACAACGTATGAAACTACAGCAAACTGGAAAGCATGAATCCCACTTTCAAGTCCTTCTCCCTTAGCTTTATAATTCAAAGCCAAATTCCCCTCCAAGGCCAAGGCTAGGTGGCTTAACCTTTTCCCCTGTATTGAGATAATCTAAGTAACGCTTTAAGGCAATACAGTATCCCTGAAATAATTTTGCCTGTGTCTCAACTACAATATTCACATGATCATGACTCAATTGCAGCTGAAGCATAAATGGTCCAACACACATGAGCAATCTTTGTTCAGTTTTGTTTTGCCTTTGCACAGTACTGAAACGATCCTTAAACTGGTTACAGTGTGGACAATTGTCTTCCAAAACAGACCTCCAAAGGCAGATCCACTAACTGGGTATCTTCTTTTCAAAACACCTTTTTGCTTCCACTTACCTGATTTACTTGACAAAGAGAGAAACTGCAACAGGCGAAGAGCAGTCTTCAGTTGCTGCTGCACAGAAACCACGCTCAGCTAAGGTGGTTCGCAACTTTGAAAGCTAAATCATAGGCTGCGCTCTTTCACAAAGCAAACAAAAATAACCCCAGCCTGGAATGAATAATTCGGGCTCAAAAACTGCAGGACAAACTCGCATCAAAGAATGCAATAAATAGGCCAGATGCTCTCCGAACCTCAAGAACAGGGTTTTCAGGTAGCTTTATATCTACAAAGTCTTCTGTATGAGGTCTTACCCTCGTTTTCTCCCTTCCCCAGGCTTTATGCAGTTGTCACCACTGGATAGAAACAGCAGAAGAATGTTTCAGGATAGCAACTCCAAGTCAGCAACAGCTGAGTTTCTGCAGATGGAGCAGCTTGAACTGGGTGCAATTTGCACTCACTCCTTCACCCCGTGAGGGTTGAGCTATCGGCTGCCAACATTATCACTTTATAATCTATACTTACTAACTGTGTGTATTTGCATTAGTGCTAAATATACATTTTCCAGTAGGACCTCCTTGCAAAAATGCAAGACCATTCTAGAAACACTCAGACTTACCTGACTCTGTAGCTTTTGACTAAACCAAATGCTTAAGCATGGACTCGATCAAAACTCAACTCTTGTCTTATGTTTTCTGATTCTTTCTTGCTTTAATTTACCACTGCTTGCAGTTCTCATCTCCTCCCATTTATTTAGTTTCATACACTGGACTATCCTATCAGTCGATACAGTGATCACACTCCCAGCACTAAGTCAGTACAAGGCTTAGAGCCGTCAGTCAGGAACTGCAGATAAAGGGCCATAACCTCCCCGTTTGCCTCCTCCACGTGGCCCTTCCGAGGCTGTATTTAAACAGCAAAGTTTCACACGCCCGTAACCTCTTTTCACCAGATCCCCCACCTGACTTCTGGCCTGGTTTTGATAATAATCCTATGCAAATTCCCAGGCTTTTCTGCTATGACAACCACAGCACTGACTTTAACTGTAAGCCAGGAAACATGAATTTCTGGGGTATTTAATCCTCTTTCTAAACAGACCACCAACCCATAATAGGTTGCCTCAGCCTCATTCCATTTGTTTAATGCAACAAAGTCACAAATTCAGGTCTACAGGTCTTCTGGCTGTCTTGGGAACACCTGTGCTTTAATATGCAAAATATCTTTTTCTGTATTTAAAATTTAGCTGACAAAGATTGAGTGTAGTTTCATGGAATTACTATTAGCATGTTAGCAGCTTACAAAGCAGCTGCCCAGAGCCACAGAAAGCTGCTAACAGGTATTTCTATCTTTACAGGATTTCCTTAGACCAAATGGATGTTTCCTATAGGTTTTAACTTCAACCAACATGACTTTGCCAAAAAAAAAAAAAAAAAAAAAAAGAGGAAAGACATTGTTCAGTTTCTGTCACAAAGCACAGAATTCCATTTCACTGCCATTCTTTACCTTGAATCCACCGAGCTTACATTACACCAATTCCTTAAGCACACAGGATCTGTGTAGGAGGAAGTAACTCCCACATCCTCCGTACACAAGCTAAGCAAAAAGTTGCTAAGTCTGTAGACTGCACTGCCATCATTTTACAGCTGTACTCTCATTTCCTAGATCACGTTTTTCTTGTCCCAGAGAGTTCTTCCTCTGACCCTGTGATGCCTGCTAGGAAGCTACACCTCAGCACTGACTGTGAAGTTATTACTGCTGAATTCCGTATATTCAGTATTTGCTCATGAAGTGAAGTCACGGCTCTGTCCAGCTCTTTTAATGCACAGTAACCTTACAACAATTTAGTGTTTTCTTTTCCCATTTCTTCTTCCCATCTACACTGAGCAAGTGAAGGGACTTAGGTATTCCTCAAACTTTGTCTAAGGTGGTTTTAGTAAAAACGTAGTATCCTCCCTTTATTTAATGAAGGGATTTGAGACAACGCTGCGCTTCAAACTTCCCATTCTTGCCTAAGCTAAAACCATTCTGCTCATTTGAAAACCTTCCTTAGTAACGATTAGACTCTATATTGTCTCTCGTCAAATTCAGGAACTTCTCATAAGTAACTTCTTGTGCTCCGACAGGAAAACATGTTCCTTCTCTAAGCTCCACTGCTTCAATTCTATTTCTACTAATTCCTCTCTACCTTTCCATGCCTTTTGGTCAGCACAATCCACAAGAGCAATGCTGCAAAATTAATCCACTTTCATTAGCAGATCACCTCAAAAAGACAGAAGTTACAACAACAACTTGACTGTCCAAGAAATTAATTGCAACAGTTCTGCCCCCTTAAAGGCATGACTTAAATGAATATTTAGCCTGTAGAGAAAATTGCCCTTTTTTTTTTCTCCTCTTAAAGAGAAAAAAAACCTATTTAGAATTCTAAGTTGCTGAGTCACTCCCACCCACCCTCTTCTGAAAGCAATTCCGAAGAAGGTGAATAATATAAACTCATATTTACACTTTTATCTTTAGGCTGGGGAAAATGAGCTAGAAGTTTATCAAGGTGAAAAATGCCTAAGTGTTTTGTTTGTTATGAACAGGTACAAAAGGTTGAACTGGCAGACATACTGTAAAAAATACATGACTACCAATAGCTTCTGACCAACTCCCTCCTCTTTTTTAATATTTTCATTTGTCCCCCAACTGTGCTTCAGATACCAATGTCCCATGCAATAATTCTAACATTGGCTCTATTCATTGCTCTTTAGCATGAAAGAAAAACATTAGCTGAGGAAGAACCCAAGACAAATGAGAAAGGATTCTTGGCTCATGATCTTTAGAGAAAATGCTGCCTCACAGACCGACCTGACAGCAACTTCTCCACTACTTTATCTATGGTTTTAAAGTCTTGTGGCAAGATGTAGCTGAAAAGCCATGCATGCAGTCCTATGCATACCTTATTATCCAGAATTATAAAACAGCATGAAAAGTTTTTAGAGAAAAATTCATTGCTTACAAAAATGTCTGACACCGCTACTTTTAGTACTTCTCTGTACTAAAGCAATAAGCTTAGAGGCACACTAACTGGAGCTGTGACCTTGGCTTCTGAATGAATACAGGGAAAACAAGGCAACTTTATCAGAAGCCAGCACTGCAGGGTTTCCATGTGAATTAAGACAGCAGAAAAGGCGGAAACTTAACATCTTCAAGCAAGGAAAGAAAAAAAACCCAACAAAGACTTAAATTTAAAGCTTTACTCACAAAGTCATCTTCTCCTTCATTTAAGTTATAGTTAGGCAACATAGCTCCTTCCATTGCAGAACTCTTGAATACACCTTTTATTTTGTTGCCTATTCTGCTGATTCCAAATGATTCTCCTCTCTTCTGTGTGGTCCTAGGATTACAGAAGCCAGCGTTCACAACACACGGCATATTATTATACAGCAGCTCAGTAGGCCATTGAACATCATTTGCAGAGAAGAGAAACAATTCTATAAACAAGTAGCCAATATATTTACAATTCCACTTAAAACGAAATTAATTTATAACAAATTTGTTCTCTGATTGACGAGGAAAATTTCTTGATTAGACTTTTAAAAGATATGGGATTCCCACATGCTTAACAAGGAGCAAACCTTAACACTCTTACAATAGTATCGTAGTAATGTAGGACATAGAATAAACAATTAACTAAGCAAACCAATTTTGTTTTGACAGCAGAAACTGCTTATTGCTACAGGCATGCACACCAAGAAGGTCACTAACTCTGCCCTTTTCCATGTACTTGTATTTAAATATTTATCCACTCTTGCCAAGTACTGTAAATGGTATAGTTAGATGCATGTTTTTACATAAACACCCCAGAATTTTACAAGCACGTATTGCTCAAGATAGTTCTCAACTTTTAACCATTAGGGACAGACAAAAGGAATGTGCAAAGAGCAAGACTGAACATGAGAGAAAACAGATGCAACTGAAGAATCTTGGCTTGAAGAACCAGTCTGACTGAAAGATGAAGACATTTTAAAGTCTTGCCCACTTATGACAAAGTATCCAAAAAGCAACAAGGTATGGAAAAAGAAAAATAATTGGGCAGGAAGAGTGCTCCTTACTGAGAGAAGAGATTTTACAGCATTCTTACGCCCTTACACCGAAGATTATGTCTTATGTAGACATACTAGTAATTCTGGAAAGAAGAATGTTTCTGTTGAATATGGCATCAGCCTGAGGTTACTTATGGTGATTCAATAAATACAGTTTACAGGTGACTTAAAAATCTATACAGTGAACTACAGAATCAAAGGCTCAAAAGAACTTTATAGACTACTGAGATTAAAAGCACAATTAGTACTTTACAGGACAAAAAAAAAAAACCCTAAGTGTTTCTTTTTCCTTTAAAACAAAAGATTATTAACTATTAACAGCAGTAACAACAGAACAGCAGAGAGCAGCAGGTAAAGCATCTTCATTGCCCATAAAGACACGTTGAGAACATCAACTGCTGACTCACAACATGCATGTGCGTGTTACTAACAATCTTCCTGTTTATAATTTTACCCAGACTGTGTACATGACTAAAATTGCATAAATAATCCACTGTTTTTTCCAAATCTTTTGCTTTTTCTATCTCATATTATCATCAGCTCCAAACTAGACAGGCACCATCTATCTTATTTATCTCTGCTAAGCAAAGATAGGGTTGCTTGGCTGTTTGTAGTCTATATCCATGTTTGAACAATTTTACTTAATTTTTAAACAACTTCTTCTACATGTTATTGTACTGAACTGAACTTTTTCAGACTGGGGACCTACCTGAATCCTGTTCAAGAGCCTAAACACTGGGCTAGCAGAATACAAACCTTATTCAGACAAAATTAGACAGCTTTTCTAGAAGGTTAATACTTCAGACCTCTGGCTTGAGTCTTGAAGTTTTCATCATTCCTGTGAAAACTTGTGTAGTTCTCAAGATTTTGAGAAAAAAACATTCATTTGCGCAAGCTCAAAGATTTGATAAGAGTACTCCAGGCTCAGACCATTTCTTCCCTGCACTACTCGTGCTCCAGCTGAAGGCAGAATAGAGCTTTGCCTATAACTGCAGTACTGAGCCGTATGCGGTCAGGACTCAACCTGATAGCAAGGAAACCCCCTTCGTGTCCCAGTGCTGAGCCAAAAGATTACGCCTAACGAATACAGAGCCGTCACTAAACTGGAGCAGGCATAAAGCGACAAATTAGCATGGGATTCTCTTCACAGGAACAGACAAATTCAGAACAAAGACTGGTGAACAAGAGCGTACACAAACACGTGTCGGACAACGTATGAAAAGAACATAGGACTGGTTTGGCAAAAATCCTTGAGCAAGCACGCAGAGCACAAACCAGATTAGATGAGCATGGAAAAGATCTGCAGATGTTAACAGAGATGGATAGACAACAGGATGATCAAAATTTAAACTGAGCAAGAAAAAAACCACATATACAAAAAGAACAGGTATCAGGATTAAAACCTGATAGATTCACTGGTGAAGTAGAAATAGGAGAAAGAAGCTGAGGCTAGGTGGAAGGGAAGAGATGGGACTAGGATATGGTCTGGTTCAAGGCATGAGGGAAGAAAGCGGAGAGGAGATGGCCACTTCAGTATAGAGACCAATTATTTCAAGACCTGTCAACTCTGAAGAAGGGGGGGGGGGGGGGGGGGGGGCACGGGAAGAACTCATTGGGAAAAGTATCCCACTCCCTCTAGCGCAGATCCACCTAACAGCACTATTAGACCGTCATTCTATAGTTGCTTCCTTGGCAGGGCCTGGGGTGGAGAGCCTACAGGTTCCAACATTCCTGATGAATGATGTGACGACAAGAGGCTGGAATAGTTTGGGGTTTTTTTAAACACTCCAGAAGTCATACATATCCAACATTAAAAAATTACAATTGTTGTTCAACGTATAGCTGGGAATTGCAGAACAAAGATTGCATTAGTGTTACTGTGCACTGTGGCATTCTTTAATAATGGACGGCTGCAAAATAATTTTCCCACAGGATCCCTGCTTCATTCAGTGCATGGAACAGATTTTCACAAGCGATCAGCCAGGGCTATGCAGCTGAAGAATGCTGTTGTGAACCTCTGCGGGTCAAGAAGTACCAGACAAGTTGTAGGTATCAGACAAGCTAGATATTTACATGCATGTGAAGTCAGAGTACCATTTTCTTTTGGCCAACTAAAAACCTCCTGCACTCAATTAGGAGAAATGTTGAGTGCGTAGAGCTCCACTTAAAAAAAAGAAAGTAATTGCACCTACACCTCAAGCACTCCTTATTGCTCAACAACTTAGCACATTATAACTCAATACATTGAACTGGCACATAAAAGGTAAAAAGTGTCTATATACCTTGATTCTTAACCTGTAAAATGAAGTTGATAAATTTCCCTCAAGACTCAAGAATGGTACGAGTAATATATGCAATACTGATGCTCTGATAAATTCTAAGGAGAAGTCCATAATGGAAAAATTGTCTTCTGAGTTTGGATAGCATGTATTTAAAAAGAGGCATGAATAATGAGAAAACAAACCACTGAACAGCTATGAAGGCATTAATGAGTGATCAGAGACTACCTAGAACAAACTCTAAAAAACAGCATACATTGTAATCAAACCTATAACAGTCACAAGAAAAGCAGCACAGAGAACTAATTTGGGGAACTGCTGGGTTGAGCACTTTATAATATTCATGAAATAGTTATATTTGCATGCAATGTTAGGCAACGCTCATCCTGGATACAGCTGTGCAAGAGAAAACAAGCAGTTAGAGTGGATAAAACCTCGAACGGCATCTGGAAACATGACATGGAGTAAAGGAAATTTTGGAGCAGCTAGCAGTCACAGGACCAAAAAAAGCTTCAAGTTATGCAAATATATTTCAAAACTAATAACAACAGACAAATTGTTAACAGCAAACAATATTAACGTATTGCAAACTTGTGAAATTAGTAATTAAGCAATTTCTAAACACTTGTGAAGAGGACAAGGAGAGTAAAGCTTATTGTGGGAAGAAATGCAGTTTAGTCCAGAGAAGACATTCAGATGTTTTTTACAAATGAAATGGACAGTTAATTACTGTTATAAAGGCTGTGTGATGAAGTCATGATGGATGCAGCGTAACTAACACACAATATTTATCGAGTGTTAGACAGACTTACCGGAAGTCATCCAAACTCAGGCTACTTCTGCAACAACAGGCACATAAATTACCTCAGAGCCCAGGAGAAAATAATGTTAAAAAAAAAAAAAACCACACCAAATTTGACAGACTTATCCCAACAAAACTGAATAGGCTTCAACCGTCACTACAGATTAGTAAAAAACGTGGTACAATTAGGAGTTCCTGACCTAAAATCTTAAGTGAAATGTGAATGGTACCTGCACATTTCATCACCACAATCTTGGCCTTTGAGTTTCAATAACTGAGGCTTTAAATTTTCAGGTCTTCACTGACATTCAGCACAAGTGGCTACCAATTTGTAGAGAAAGACTTTCACTCTTAAAGTTACCTGTAGTGCCAAACAGGCAGCTAACTTTTCCTATAGCCTATGTTCAGAAGTCATGTAGGAATCTAGTTCATTTGGCCAATACACAAAAAAAAGGCTGTGGACTTATTTTATGTAATAACCCCCCACTCCCCCATATTAGATATACTAAAAAACACAGATTTTAAGAATTGTCATGTATTTTTGACATTCTACCTAATCTGGTACATGGAACCAATGTCACAGCCATCAACTCAGTAATTCCAACAGAGATGTTTAAATAGATTAACCATAAACACAGTCACCACACACATGATTTTAATTCACTGGAACTACTGAATTCTGGACAAGCTGATAACAGATTAAAATATTCAAATTTTAGATTTTGTTTCACAAGAGGAACTGATTCTAAGGCATCTTACACTTTCTTTAGTCACGTTAACTGCGAAACTGCAAACATAACCTATCAAGTTGGAACTGATGGTGACAAACAATTACACTGCACACAACTGTTTACAGACTTAATTCTGTGGGTTTTCTGCCTAAACACTCCCCAAAATTGTTAATATCTTTTCTGCTTGGTCCTTTACTTGAAAAATGTTTTAATTTTATTGCTATCCCAATGATGAGAAATCAGGATGCATCTATTTCTATATGCAGTCATACTGTGTAGAAAATCAAGGCAGATATACAGCTATCCAGAAATCTGGGAGTTTGTATGACATAATGGCTTTTCTTTTTTTGTTAGACTTCCAACACAGAATACTTTTTAAGTAATGTAGTAATGTATTATAAATACATAACGATGAGAGAGGGAGAGGGAATTCTTGTGTCTCCTCCACACACCCAAAATTACGTCGCCAGAACTGGAAGTTAAAACATCAGTTTTCATTTGCCAGATACATTAAACATTAGGTGGGAAATACCAGTTATGACATTAAACTGTTGACAACCACTGCCAGTTATCAAGTTATCAGCATATCATCAATGTGACTTCTTTACACTCCAGAAATACTTGGGACTTCTCATCTATTTCCTTAGCAGTTTTCACAGCACATTACTTGTCCTATCTGTACACAAAAAGCTATGATTATTTTGTACAGTTCAAAGAAGTGATTCAAACCAGAAATTACACAGATAAGTCACTTTTTCCTATTTCCCACTTGTATTTTCTAGAAACTGCTCTATAATTTTCTTGTCTTACAGTAAGTAAAATCTTTCAACACATTACTCACATGTACATTCCACTGGGATTTCGTATCTACTACTCGATCTGACTTTTTGACCAGCAGCATCTATGTAATACACACACAGTACCTCTAGCAAAGCATCAAAGATATGGAAAACAAAACTAATTTCTTTGCAAATAATTTCTCCCAACTGGAACTAATGCTAGAATAGGGAAGAAAAGGCAGGATAAGGTATGTGCATATGGATAACATCTGGAATAAGTCCATAAGCAATTTTTTTAATTTTTTTTTTTTTGTTTTGCAGTGACTGTCTGTACCAGATTCTGCAGAGGGAAACTCCAAAGCAACAGGCAAACTACTTTCAGATAGGACCTCTGTTTCATGCAAATAATCACAGAGGCACCACTTTAGGAACATAAGAGTATCTCATATCATAAGCCATCATATATACTCAGGGCATTAAAATTGTTCTAAAATGTAAAACAGATACATTTTCAGTAATGCTATGGATGCTGCTTGAACTCCAGGGGAATACGCTGTAACAGTCCCCAAACAAAATTTGCTTATTTCGTAGCCAGAGACTTATTTCAAAAAAGTTCTGGTAGAGATTGCCTTTAATTTCACCCCTTCTGTTCTGGCAAGCAAAGCACCAAGGAGCTGACATAAACGTTTTCATCCTTTAACTAGATTTAAGAAGTGTATGACAGGATATTTTCAATCCTTGACATGAATAATTTTGGGAAAGATACCAGAAGGCATATTTAAAGGTCTGGACAAAACCCTGTAGCCATCTTCTACAGAAGCTGGAGTGTGTTTTAAGGTCACTGTTCCTAGTGGAGTATCACATAGAGGAGAAATGCAGTTTGGTCTAGCTGCCTTCCACGCCTCTTTAAGAAAGAGAAGCTTGTCAGCACCAATCTGAGAAAGCACTACACCAAAGCTTGAGTCCTGGATCTACAAGAACTATAAGGACTACATAATAGATGTCACAGATGGAAATACACTGAAGAGAACCACCTTGTAGTTTTTTTTAAGACATTAGCAGGGGAGAAAGGGATCTCACAATAACACACCTCACAGTAGGCTGCAAGCCAAGAGGGCTGCTGCTAGGTGTACCTCTAATGAGAGCAGAAAAAGTTAAATAAATTGCTGTAATCTAAGATGACAAACACCATAATTTTCTACAGTACCGTGGACTTTATTGCATACCAAGAAAGCAAGCCTATCCAAATTAAAGACTGTCTCAGTGAAGTTTTCCTTCTTTTGGCTAGACCGCAAGAGCAATTCAGTTGGACTAGTCTATGACTGAGCCGTCCAGCATAAAATGAAAGACAAGAAATGATGGGACCTCAAGCTTACTCAACCCAACCCCACAGTGGGAGATCACTCATCCGCACCACAGGTGATGCTCTTCTTTTTCTCCACAGGCCCTAAGGAGCCTGAAGGTGGTCTGTAAGTATATAGCCCAAACCCAGAAACAAGGCTGATGCTACTTCTGCAATGAATGGGGAGAGCTCGGGGACAGAAGACACATTTGACCTAGGAGAAACAGCAAAACCTCCTTGTCACAAGAGGAGATTCCCATTTCATGACTGGGTTGGTTAGACAGAGGGTACACTGTACCTATCCCTGTAAGACCCAAAATCCAAAACAACCCAGCTTTGCACCAACAAAATGGTATTGATATATACAGCCCATTAAATCACCACTTTCTTTCCACGTTATCTTCTTCTTACTGTACATTTATTTTTCCCTTCCCCCTTCTCAAACGTTGAGGTCTAAATCACATTTTAAATTCTTTAATGTAAACCACTTCACAGCGAAGACACATCTTGTATAATATTGCTTGCTTCTTCAGTACAAAATTTGTCAATTTAAAAAAAAAAGTAGAGCTAAAAATTTAGTCAAATTAGTATCAGGCAGTAGCAAAATTCCTATGGTTTAATATTTTGACACTTTTAACTAAAAAACAAAGAAAAACACTTAAAGATTCTACTATACCTACCTGTTAAACTTTGAATTGCGTGTTGGTGACTCCGCTCCTCTTAAAAGGTGTCTGAAGTACTACAACAGACAAATAAGGTATCAAAGAGAAAACTGGACTAACTGAGGTATGGGCTACTATGCAATGATATTGCAGAATTCACGAAACAAGAACAGAAGGAAAAGGCAAGCTGATCATAATCTAGCAGTTAGAATATTTATCTGGAAAAGGACAGACCAAATTTGCAATACATGCTCCAGGACTACTCATTTTACTTTACACAGGATTAAAAAACCAAAACAGAAATAAAACTAAGATTAAGCACCAAAACCCATGTCTCCTCCTTGTTAAAAACTCAAGCACCTGAAGCATTATAGCTATTACAGGAAAGATGACCATCAATACCATTTTTGAGATGTAGACTTTATTAAGAATAACACTAAGTAAGGTAAGTAGCCATTCCCAGGACAAGTCAATATATTCTACCTCAAATAAATGCAACAAGTTTAACATGCAACCTGATTTACACACAAACTCTAAAAGGGACAAGAATTCAGACTCACCCCTGCTTTTAAAGTGTTTTCTATTAGACAGCTTTAGGCAGCTGTCGGCCCAGTCTGGGGTTTTTGTGTTGTTTTGCTTGTGATTTTTTTGTTGTGTTTTTTTGTTTGTTTGTTTTTAAACTTGCATTCAGAATCCAATCATAGAACAATCTTAAATGCTTAGTAAATTGCTTTGAAGGACCTTCCTGAAAACACACACCTAACTTTTAGCTGCTGGAATGCATAACACTGAATGTACCTAAATACAACCTTTGTATCTTTAAGTACCATTGTATTTTAAAAAGTAAATAAAGATACTCGTAATAGTGCTGTATGTCTATCTTTGGTGAAGATGATTTTGTAATAGTAGTGATATATACAAATTGCTACATCAAAAAATTAAAAGGTGGGGTTTTTTTTTTATTCTGTTGGTGTTGTCTTGAACTAGAATAACTTCAGTTTTTTTACTGAGATTAGTTAGCATGCCAGAGCTGGGACCAAAGTGGAAAATGAACACGTATTTTTCAGTTCCACATGCACATGACTATTGTAAATAGGGTATCCTAAAAAAAAAAATAAATACAATCTTGTTTTAAGACTACTCTTCAAATCTTTCACACTTACCTCATCACTGTGACAGAACATAGGAGTAAAAACGTTCTCAAGCAGAGAAAGTACATGCTCATAAGCTTCAAAAAGACACCTCATAGTTTGAAGTTTCACAACATCCATATATGGACCTTCAGCAACTATAAAAAAAGTTATAAATATAAATAGAGAGATATATATGAGCAAATAAAGTTTGTTTTTTTTTTCCTGGTCTGAGTTTGTGATTGCTTTGCAAACTACTATAAATCTGACAAATAAAAATAGAAATAAGCTGACAAAACAAGGCTTAAGCACAATATAGCAAGTAGGTAACAACTTTTAAAACTATGGCAAAAGTAAAGATTGATTATATTTAGATTAATTAGCCTTTACTTTATTACAAAATGCTGTTTAAATTCCAGTGTAAATTATTCCTTTCAAATTCAAACTTACTTCTTTGAATCTCTTCCACAATAAAAGGGTCGAATCTAATTTTGTCAATGCTTTCATCCAAACAATAAGTTTTGTAAATTTTCTGTACTTCCTCATGAAGAGACATCTTTTCAGCGTCTGATAGTTCTGGTCGCAAAATTCGGTCATTGAACTCCTCTGCGAAGTAAAGGAAAGAAAATGCATTTGTTGATCAACTTGGCAAACAAATAGCATCTTGAAGCAACGTATAACATCAACTCATTTTCCAGAAAATATAGTAATTTGTAAGACTTTAAAATTAATAGAAACAGAAGACATCTCAAAATCTCAGGTAATGAGGTAGCTGCCTTCTTGTTAACTATAGTTCAGATTTGTTCATAAAATTACTACTAAAAATATATTCCAATTAAAACTAATTATTCCTTATCACAGTAAGGATAAATCCACTAAGTTGCTCCTGCCAGAAGAATTTTTTTTTTCTTCCTAAATTACCACATTGTAAATTGTAATTTTCTTTTTAGCATGATTTCCAGTTCATGCTAAACACACACAGAGCCCCAAGAGCCCTTTATATCAGTCATCTGCCTATTCTGCTGCTATTTCATTCCTAAGACCCAACTCATCATAATATTTTCAATATCATCTTTAATATCAGATTAACTTGAGAATGACCTTCCCCATACATAATAAAAATTCTATTCAGCACAATTATTGTGCAATCCTACTTGATAGGCTCATCCCGTTAATAGCATGACTAATGGCCAGAAAGAAAGGAAAATAATTTTTCAGTTAACAGACAAAACCAAACTGGGGGTTTTTTGGTTTATTTTCCGCAGCAAGTGCTTCTTATCCCAAATATTTCTATCAAGCGAAAAACCACCTACAGTAGGCAGTTTGGGACAGCATAACTTGAGACACCTAAATCTCATTCTTCATTTTATAAGCTAATATACAGATTTGTCACCTGTAAGAATGCAAGACAAGTTTAGAAGGAAGAAAATGCTGAGGTTTACTCAGAAAAAAAAAGACTGATCATTGGCAATTGCCACAGTCTGAGTAACCTTCCTGCTAGAGGAAGAAGCTCTCGAGGGCTCTAGAAAGGTCAGCTTAGAAACTCCCCGCAGGTACCACCAGCACTGAAAAGGTAATCACTTTGTTGGTTTTTTGGAGACGAGTTTTTCTGACAAAAAGCCAGCATGTTTGGAAGAATTATAAGCACATAAGAAGCTGCATGCACAGAGATTATTTATATTTCTGTTACGTAATTATTAATGATTTCTGTAGTATTTTATGAGATAAAGTCTGTCTAATTTAATTTCATCTCTTCCTCGTGTATGTATAGGCTTGGGATATGAATACACATCCAGTATTTCCTATGCAACGTGGAAATACTTGTTTAGTAAAAACAAACCACAACATTATTTTGGTAAGCCAGTAATTAACTACTAGTTGACAAAAAAACTTGAAATAAACCACTCTAACTTACAGGAACTTCACAGAAAACCTTATCATTGGAAAGCAGAAGGCTTTACAAACAACACTTGTGTAATAGTAAGCCCAAAGGCATGGTTCATAACCAAGGTACAGGTTACTGAATAGAAGGTTTCAACACCTTTACTGTTCCTGTTGTGTTTCTGTTCTTTACAGAAATCAAAATTTTAAAGCTAAAAGAACACGAGAAGCTTTTAATGATGAACAGCTCATTTTAGTAATACTTTAGTAACCACATATTATAAAAAGGCAGCTGTACTTTGTATCTGTGGCCAGAACTTTTTTCTTACAAGAATATTCTATATTGATAAAGGCTGGACATTTTAAAAAACAGAAATACAATTACGACCTACAGTTCACACCAACATTAATGTTAACAAGATTAGCATTCCAGAATCAGGCCATAATAAAGTAAATGAACACAGATCCTAAAAGGTAATCTCTCGCTTATCAATGCTGCCTAGTTCTGAGACTGAAGATTCACTTCAATATGCAAATGCTTAATGCTTTTAAAGATCATCAAATATACCTCAGCACATGTATGCAATCTTACCTACAGTCAGACAGAACTGCAGCACATGGACTGCCCCTTCCTGTTTCAGGAAGTTCATAAACCGAAATAAAAGGTCTTGCTGATCTCTGATCTCCTTTAGCTCCAGTTTCAGGACCTTGGTAAGTTAAAAATGCAGTCAGCCAATTTTCAGTCTTTCAGTGAGTACATAAATAATGCAAGGAGTTGTAGAACAAAAACAGCAGGTAAAGTAAAACATTTGTTCAAAACAGGAAAGGAAATAAATACTGCCTTTGCTTACAGACGGTTTTTTATTTCTTGGCTCTGCAAATTTCTGAAGGAATGGAACCAATGAAGAAGTAGGTTCAGTTGCTTTCTCAGGCTGTAGAAAAAAAATAACAGGAGACGATTGGGTAAGAAAGCTTCCTTAATGGGTGAACAAATTACGACTCGTCTAACTGTCAGTACTCACTGGACTATCATCAATGAAGATCAGCAGCAAATGGTTGACAGTGTCCTGCAGAAAAAACACAATACAAAATTACTATTAAAGAAACTCAACAAATTAGATTAAAATTATTTCACTACTATGTTATACCCAAGTTTAAACCTCTGAATATATTATCACTTAAAAAAAAAAAAAAGCCTGGCAACACACGTTTGAGAATTAACCTTCAATGGTCTCTAAATACTAAAAAGTATTTACAAATCAGTGATCTTCTGAAGAGACCTGCCCAGAAACATCCTTTATCCAGTGGAGGAAAGCTCTACAAAGTATTTTTACTGTTAGCGCAGATCCAATAAACTACTAATACTTCCATAGCTACAGTACTTTCTGCTTGCGGCTAGGCAATACCTTTATAAGTACTGCAATTTTGCCTATTAAAATACATGCATAAATAAAATCAAAGATGGCAGTGTTCCATCTTTGGAAATAAATGCCCTCTTATTAGCACAATTAAGGACAAAAGAATTTATTTCAATACAGCTGCAGAAAAGGCTGGTTTAGTGACACTGCTATAAAGATACTTCAGCTAGAATTCAAGTAATTGAGCCCTTGTTTAAATGTAGTTACAGCATTTTGAAGGTGCTTATACCAGCACAGCATTCTCCCACTTGACAGGAATTGTAGTCCTTCATTAAAAAATACGTTCTTAAGAGATCATATCAATACTGTATTTTAGTCAGTTCAGTCACTTAAGCACTCAAACCAGTTATAATGAACACACAAAAATATCGGTCACAAGATTTCTTTTTCTTTTACCCAGTCAAAATGCACATCAAGTCATTATACATCATTTGCTTTACCACAACATACTTAGTAGGAAAAATGTAATATTGAATAACTTAAGATTAGTCCTGTGCTCCAAAGTCTTACAGGATCAGCTAAGAAATCCATTGAGGGAAGGAAAACAGAACCAGGCAGAATCTCTCTTATCAGAAGAGCCAGGGACCTGAAATGAAAAAGAAAAAAATTAGAACAAATACTAGATTACGTAATTTTCTAAGTGAAGTTTCCAATGCCATTACATTTTACTGGGAAATATTTCAGTATTTAATAATACTTTAAGTGTGCTAGAATATTTTTAAGAGAAATCAAAAAACTTATAAGCAAAGTGATAAGAAGAAGGAATGAGGAGGATGACTTTGGAGTTCATTCCTTCACTCCCCAAAATTATTGTACTACGTAGTATGCAGATACTTTAAAGAATACAATTCTAAATAATTTCTATACCTGCACTCTGTTGACTTCGGGGGCAAAATATAAGGAAAAAGAAGTTCAGTAAGTTTTCTTAAGTAGTGAAGTTCATCTCTTCGACTTCTCAAAGCAACATGGAGTTCTGGTCCATATTCTTCTAAAGCAGCTTGCTGTAAAAATTCTGCATTTTTTACTGCAAGTAAAAAACAGTATTATGAATCGTTCCAGCTTTTTCTTGTTGTGAAATAAGAGCTAAAAAGTTAATACTTTTAGTACATATACAACTGCCAAAGGGATACAATGTTGAAACTTTACAAAAGAACCTTGGCTTAGACTTTGAAGCCTCACTATGTATAAATAAAACCTCACACTGAAATAAGAATTCCCTCACCAAACAATTCTAATTTGCATGGTTTCCAGACTGTCTTCTCATTTACAATTACTGAAGAACTCAATATCTTGATTCTTCTAAAAAAATGCATTGCCCAAAGTGTGCCTCTACTTGATTTTTTCCTGACCTCCTTCATGGTCTCCCATTTATCAGGCTTCTACCTATAGATTTGCCTACAACACAATTTGAAATCAAGGTAAGCTTATACTTTTAGTTAATCCTGTTAAGTCTGTTTCCTGCTTAGAACATTTAGAAACAAACATGAAGGAACATAAATTTTAAACAAAGCATAAAACAAACCAAAGCCAGCATGGGGACCTGCAAAAGTTCTGCCTCTCATAAATAGCTGTATGGAGATGAAAGAATACCTGCTTTATCAGATTAAAAACTAGACGTATTAATTAGAAGCAACAACATTATATTCCTTCAAATCACTTCAAAGGCAAGAAGTGAGCTGTAATAAATCATGCCGAGATCACGCTAGGCACAAGTCAGGTACATAATACATACCCAAAATCTAGAAGCTTAAAGCTTGTTTCCAGCATACTGAAATTAGTACAGAAGCCTGCTAGCTTGTCCTTCACAACCAAGAACCACAAGTGGTATCAGCTGATATGCGTGATGCAGGAATGGGTATCACCTGATAAATCTGCCTAGCTGATGTCACTAAAAGCAGACAGGAGGAATGGGCTCTCTGGGAAGCACAGGTAACGAATCATGGAGGTGTCTGTGCAAATAGTGAGGAATTACTAAGAGACGTAAGGGTAAGAAGAGTAGGAAAAAAGGAAATGCCCCCTAAAGCAATCATTTGAAAAAAGGATTTAGAAACTAAGCAAACAGAAAAGGCTAGGCTCAACTAGCAAGCAAAGCAAGGTTTGAAAGCTGCCTCTGAACCATGTAGTACGGTGGCTGGTTTAGCATCGTTTACTAGCAAGCGCTACTAAAAGTCATTTTCAGCTGCTACTTCATATATCTGCCCCCAGGGAATGAGTCTTTTCCTTTAACACGCTGAAGAAAACGGCTATATTTTCAATGTCATGCATTTAAAATACAGTTCTTTGCTGCTAAAGAAAAGTGTTTCCAAATCCTTAGTAGAAATCAAAGGAAATACAACATTTGGCAATAAACAGCACTGCAAGGTAACCTAACGTCTTGAAATTGTTGTCATGCCATGAAAGACGTCTAATGTGATCACACTATGTCTCATCATTCATTACCCACTACTCACAGGGTCAATGGCATATATTTTTGGATAGCAAGCAAATGTTTTGAGGGAAGGGAGGAAACTTCATGACACCGGTGAAAGTAAACATCTACGCTTCAAAGTTGAATGAAACCACATTTAGCAGATACAGTATTGTGGAACACAGCCAGTGGAAAAAAATAAAGGTAACTATTTTCCAACAGCAAGTGTTCTATTTTCCAAATATTCCTTCAATGTGCAGTTTTAATATAATTTTTACATTATGCTTGTGAAGATATTTTTATTTGGATAATAATTCAATATGCTACTGCTCAAAGTCTCTCCACGGCTTATAAGCATAAACCTACCTTTTCAACATACTGAACAACTCCACTAACGGCTCATGTTAGCGTACAGATGTGAAACCATTCCAGCTATAAGAGTGACAGTTACAGTACAGCGCATGGACATGCAAACCCTTTCATGTATAATTGCTCATCTGGAATACAGAGGAAAAACTTCAAGAAGCATTGCTAAATGATCTTCATTGCTCTGAGCAGATAAAAAACACACTCCTGTTTACAGAGAAAGAAATTTAGTATTTTCAAAGTGGGGAAATGAAAACCAAAACTAACAGATTATTTGTAGTGTAACTTTTCCACTATTTGTGTTTGCAACTTCCAGAAGAAAAATGCTACAGGATCACTTTTTTTTTTTTTAAAGAGAAGGCAGTAAGGATGAAAATATTTAGCAAATATAATAACAAACATGCATAAAGAAACATTTATACTTGCCCTTTGAAACTGACAACGTATTAAAACTTTACATTACCTTTCTGCCTGGCCTTGGCTATCACTTCGATGTGTTTCATTGCTGCCTTGAGCATTTTCTTTGTTACAACAGTTGGAATATCCACCTAAAGAATAGTTTTAAAATAAAACAAGAATTGTTCTGGGTTTTTCCCCCAAATTTATTACAGACAACTATCAACATATTAATTTGCTTCTATGTCCACATACAAAATGAATCCCTAAGAAACAACCCATGAATTCTCTAGATGAACTGACAGCATGCTCATTCTGGGCAAAGCATATAACATCATGTAGAACTAAATGCCATAAACAATACTGTTAACACATTTATGAATAGTTTCAAAATAAAACAAGAATTGTTCTGGTTTTTTTCCCCAAATTTATTACAGACAACTATCAAACATATCAATTTGCTTCTATGTCCACATACAAAATGAATCCCTAAGAAACAACCCATGAATTCTCTAGATGAACTGACAGCATGCTCATTCTGGGCAAAGCATATAACATCATGTAGAACTAAATGCCATAAACAATACTGTTAACACATTTATTGTCAACTTGTTCCCATCATGATTCTTCCATTGCAATAATTATAGGAATGCAGCTTGATTTCCAAGTCACAGTATATGAAGCCTAGTTCTACGTGAAGATTTGACCACCAACAAAAGGAAGCTAACTATGCTCTGCTTCTAGTACTTGTATACCTTAACCCTCAGCAATCATGTCCACAAGGACTAAAAGCGAAGTCAAACCCTCCTCTCTATGTATATATAGAAAAAATGTCACAGCTCGAGTGATGGCAGAACCAAAAGAAAATGTGAGTTACTGAGTCAAGAAGACTGTTAGTGCCAATAACGATATCACAGGATCATAAGCCAAACAAAAACCATGTACGATTTAATCACGGGTTGTATTAGAGTCCTGCATTTATACTTTTCTTGATGGCTATGAAAAATAAAATGAGAATTACAGAACAATTCAGGCACAAACAGACATCAGGATGTCTTAGCCCAAGTCAAACCTGCTCAAAGCAGGCTCAGATTAGGGTGCTTAGGGCTCTATCCACGTCGGTGTTGAAAACCTCCCGAGACGAAGACAGTCACCTCCTCACAGGTCAAATGCTCCAGCCCCAACCATCTTGGTGGCCCCTTGGTTGAACTTGCTCCACTCTACCAACGTCTCTTTTGGAATGGGGAGCCCAAAACTGGATGCATTATCCAAGATGCCATCTAAAGAGCATCAAGTAAAGGCAGATAATGACTTTCCCTGATTGATTGGCTCTGTTCCTGTTAACACAGCCCAGGATGCTGTTGGCGTTCTTTGCCGCCAGCACACGCTGCTGGCTCATATTCAGCTGACCTACTACCATGGGGCCAGGTCCTTTGCAGCAGAGCTTCTCTCCACAGCCAGCCAGTCCCCAGCCTGTACAGTTTCAAAGGATTCTTCTTTATCAGCTGCAGCAGTTTCCACAGAAAATTATCCAGAAACTGATTTTCACTTTGCATGCCCTTTATTTTAATCAAGAGCAAAAGATGTCTCAGAGAAGCAGAAACATACAATTGCAAAAGTTCAAAATTTAAGACTTCTGAACAAGTTTCTTTCCTAATGGAGTTTGTCCCTCATCAATACTAAGTCAATGAAACTTAAGTAAAGAAACAGAAGTATAAAAGTGCTTCTTGCCAGACAAAAAAAGAGACAGGGTAACTGCAAAGGCCATGAGAGCTGAGAGAAAAGTAGTATTTTTTAATTCATTAGTACAAGGAGAATAGCATGTATTCCTGCACACTCCTCCGTAATATTTGAGGTGCACAGCTATGACCTTACCTGGCCAGCCCAGACAAGCTCATACCATTAACTAGAACTGCCTAAGAGTAACTAACTACATTAAGGTCAACTCCTATTTACAAGCAAGAAAGTAGGAGCTTCTGCTCATCAATGGAAAACCCTGTCCTTTGGGACTCACATTTCGACAGTAATTTCAATACATCAAGAGTCTCGTATGCAACATAGGGAGAGGAGAGTATTTATTCCTGCACAGGTAAGTCAAAGAGCACAGCAGGCAAATGGTTATCAACACTGCAGTAGACACTATTGACTTTTGACAAAAATTGCAATCAGATGCAGGGTTATCTACACCACATCATACAAAGGGAAACCCTTCACTTTCCCTTCAATACCCAGAATCAACCCACAAATGGCCACAATAAGGAAAATCCAGAGAAAAAGAGATAGAAGTATTTCGGTGTATATTTAAGAGCTGACCGGCCTAAAGTGCTTGTTATTTTGTTCGACAACTATGCCTCAGAAAAATCCACCTAGGCAGCCTTAAACAGAAAACAAAGGAATGCTTTTCACTGAAGCAATGTGTAATTTTAAGTCTTAATTCAGAAACAGAAGATTCTTTGGCAAAAAAGTATAAAGACATAACCTAAAAAAAGGAAAAAAAATCTGTTTCTTACACATAGTAGTTCCTAAACTTAAAAATTTTATCTCTATTAGCTAGAACTATTGCTTTCAAGCATTTAATAATAAATCCAAAGCAAAGTACAGCTGTTTGGCAAAGGTATAAAGACTATTTCATTTTGCAATCAGTGATAAATTTCTCCTGAAATGAGGTTATGAAGAACACTATCAGAGCTGACACGCTATAAAACATTCTGTCATAACCTATTTCAGCTAACTACTGAAGCTTTAAACTAGGATTCCTAAAATGACAAAAAGTTGGTATTTTATTTGCAACTTGCATATCAACTCTGATTTCTACACACAACATTTTCAGTAGTATATACATCACAGCTGTTAATTGAGGCTGTCTAAATCTGAATGTGGGTGTATGCACACACAGAAAAGCCTGTTCAGCAGAAAAAATAAAAGCATGAGCTGAAAAATACAGCATAGCATGAGATACCATGCTCCCCTGTATGGCTGAGCATGCCAAGTTTCAATCTTGTTTCAAAACACAAAGTTATTATCAGTATCTTTTTATTTGAAATATCTGCACCACTTCATACAAAAGAGACAAAATAAACTATATTATTCTGTAGGATGGATACAAATAAATCTGAACATTTGTAAAGAGAAACGGATTTCTGTGATGACCTTTATTTTGTAGTTCCCCTGACAGTGCTCAATAGTTGTACATGTCTTGAGTTTCTGTTGCACGTATTGTCTACCCAACTACACAGAACTGAAGATACTACATTTAATTCATTACTGTCAAAGGCAGATATGGTAAATTAACACTCTACTTAAGGATGCTATAGTTGATCTGAGATAACACAATTAATACCTTATTACAATATCAGCAGAGGAGACACCATAGTTTTCTGAATCAACAATGGATCTACAAATAATGCAACTAACACCTGCACATATTATAACTCCAAAGCAAATTTTAAGACCTTGCTCTAGACTTTCACTTTGAAAGATTTACTCCACTTTCACACCTCCATATGTCTGCACTACATGGACATTTCCTAATCTTCCACCATGTTCACTTTAAAAAACAACATGCTTGAGTCAGAGTAAACAAGAAAGTCATCTGGATTTGATATATATGGAGGACAGAATCAGGCTGTTAATCAGTCATGACAGAGTACACACACAACTTGTAGCTCAGGAAATAGTGCTGTTACTAAGGAGGGGAAAAAAGACACACATTTATGGTAGTTGCTCCAACAGAAGGGCCAGCACTGAATAAATCTGGAAACTGAGTTAGCAGTTCTTCCTGCCAGAAAGTTAGAAGCAGTTCCTGTGAAACAGGCTTGAAGCACTTCACCAGAAAAGAGAGTATATGTGCTTAATATATTAAACACAGCAAATAAAAAATCTGAATATTCTTTAAGTCTTCCGAATGTTTCTTAAGAACTACATTAATATAAGAACCATACCCGTTTTAATTCTTATAGTAAGCTATTCACTTAATGACAGTCTATTCTTCATAGACAACGTAAGGACCTTGTCTGCATTTAAAGAAGTCAAGCAAGGAGAAGCTACGAGACAGGTACAGTGCTAACCATTTTCTAGTAGTTCTTCTTTAGTAATTCTCAAAATTGTTTCCACTTGGATTAAGTCACTAAAAGACAGCTAAAAGATCATCCCAAGGTTTTAATAATGCCTTGCACTTGTGTAAAAAATCCATTTGCAAAAATCATAGAATCATAGAATGGTTTGGGTTGCAAGGGACCTTCAAAGATCACCTAATCCAATCCCGTGCTATGGGCAGGGACAGCTTTCACTAGATTAGGTTGCTCAAAGCCTCATCCAACCTGATGTTGAACACTTCCAATGATGAATCTTCAAAGATGGTTTATAACCAGGAATGGGATAAGCTCCAGAAGGAGGGAACAGGTACCATAAAGAAACTTAGATGGAAACTGTCTATACTCTCTGCAAGACTGACTTTGGAATCACCATTTAAAAAAAAAATTAAAGAACTTGCTACAAATGGATATCAGTTTTTTCTGATAGAAAACCAACTTTAAAACCTTTAAGTCATCTTACCTTGTGAATTCGCCGAACTAACACAGATGCAAAAAACCGCAGCGTGCCTCTCAGTTCATCCACTGAGGATTCATCATCAGTAATATTTCTGCAGTGTTGTAAAGCACGTCATGCAAGAAAACAGAATAAAATACACTTATATTAATCCAACCACAATACATTTGGCACTACTAAAAGCTGGAATGAGAACATTCAATGGTGACACTCCAACTGGTATTAACTGAAATGAAAGCTACGAAGTGCAGGCAGACAGTAAGCAGTCTTCTGCTCGAGTAAAATACACAGTATTCCCGCTATGATTCTGCACACAACAATGGCTTAAGAAATATGTTAGTAAATTGGAATTATATACCAATTCTTGCTCTAATAAACTGTTCGCATGATTCTGACCAAGTAAAATCTTTTTGAGTTTGCTCATATGTGAATGTTTCCTAGTTCAGTGGCATGAAGTGAAACCGAATTAGTATCGACAAAGCCTTTGGAATAAAAGTACTGCAAGCACATTCCCCAGTTAAGTTAGTCAAAATTGAATTTTCCATATTGCATACTACAAGACCTTCTATACTCCAAGATTTCAAATAATTTCCTTGTTTTAGTACAAATCTGGCTTTGTTAACCCTTTTGTTTAAGTTTTATAATAAAATTGGTAGTTTCTCATCTAACTTTTCATGAAATAGGTACATCCCTTGTATTTCAGCTTAGTCTCTTCCAATAGAAAATTTTCATTGGTATTTTTTCAACAAATTCTAATACTTAGATGTCATTTAATACAATAATTTTCTCTCTTTTAACTATAAAAATGGGCCTATTTCTGGTCTAAACAGAGATTGCCATTTCTTAAAAAAGAAAGCATAGCACAGGAAACCAACAAATGACAGAACTTACTTTTTTTACAGTTCATCTACTTTTGATGTAGCATGAAATGTGAAACCATCAATTACAAATAAAACAAAACAAGAACCTCAACCTATAGCTACTTGGAACAGAATTGAAATTATTTAATATGGTTTCTGCTTGGAAACAAAGAAACCAAGAAGAATTTAAACAGATTCCCAAATCACTATGTCAAAATACCATCTAAACTTTTTATCTGGCTTGCCAGTTTCCATCTGCTGCAATAAAGTATGTTCAATGAAAAATCATGGTAACAATACTTAAAGTTGATTCAGGAAGAAAAATACCTAACTGCATGTCTTTTTTGGGAAACTGAATGAAAATGGGAAATACGGTAAGTCTTGGTTGCAGAAACTGCAACTAAACTGAGTGGGAAAAGCGACCATGATAACAGCATTCCACAAAATGCAACAGAAAGAATAAAAATCTAGCAACATTTAAGCATATATGGACATTACAGTATGACTAAAGATACTGGTAAAACTGCATTATAATAGCTGAGTAATGACACAACAAAGAAAGTTACATCCTGCTTTAGCCAATGACCATATGTAAAAGCCATCACAGTTGTCGATAATAAATGAGTTTCCACATGTAGGAAACTCAAAATATTATTTGCATTAAAAAACCCCAAACACTACAAGCAACAACAGTACATTTGAAAAACAAAAAATTTATGCCCATAATACCATTTTACATTACTCAGCATCCAATTTTTTAAAGCAGTGTTAGCCTGGGTTATATAGCATTCAAACAGATGATGAAGATGGAACTGCTAGGTACAGATACTGGTGACCTGACGGTTATAATATGCAACTAACTGCATTAAAAAGCACCTCAAAGAAAGCAGCCTGGCATAAGGAATACAACCATCCTCCAAGAGCTAATCATATGCAGAGAAGAATACTGTAGGGGAAGGTTTGGTTTGTTTTAAGATCAGCAACTGACATTTTGGAAGCAGTATGGTTAGCAAATACCCATACTGTCAAAGGAAGCCAAGAGATTAGGAAACAAATTGTATGACTGTATTACTAGTATTTGACAGACAACAAGATATATGAAGTAATTTGGACCAAGAAGTTGTTATTTTATTGACACTTGGATAACCAATATCTGGGCTAATTCTACTTGGACATGACTTCATGCCACGTACTTTCACAACACGCCATAGGTTTGCAGAGACATTCTTTTAATCACCAGCAGACTGAAGGCTGGTGAAAAAAACACCAAGAACCTGTAAGATCTCAAATCTCTAGTGACACAGTGGAAGGTCCAAGTAACTCGCTCGGAAACATTTCAAAAAAATGGCTACATTTTCCCAGAATTTGACGAAAAACTTAAAAACACAACTGTCAGTATAACAGAGAGATTCGCTAAAAAAAAAAAAAAGGCTCAGCCTGTTAATTGTAAACAGTTACCAAGTCCAGCGTCTCAAAAGCGATACACCCAACTGCTATTGCATGCAAAGTCTTACGGGATCTACTGATAAATGAAAACCATACACAAATACCAAAGTGATATTTTTTCGCTATGCGTCAATTATTCTTACGAAATTTGGCCAACTCCTATCAAAAAGTTAAGATAGTAAGTCACAAGTTGATAAAATTGTAAAGCTATGGTTTGTAACTCAACAAAAATCCTGAATTTTTCTTGCATTACTTGCATTTAAAATAGAAGCAGCTCCGTATGTGAAAACACAGGGTTTAGCCACTATCAAGAAAAAATGTTTTCATAGTAACAGATTACAAAAATGCAGTAATTACTGGATTCTAATCTAATCTGAGAGAACTGGAGTTGCAATAGCATCAATGACCAAAAAATCTCAGTAAGCATAGAGTGACTCGTTCAAGCTTTAAACTCTCCTATATAAAATTAGATCGGTAGAAGCAATATATCATACAGTTTTATTGTTCAGTATACAGTGTAAGCAATAGACTCAGACCAGTGTTTTGTAGTTCTACAAACTTGGATCACTTACAAGTATGCTCTATTCTTCTCATATAGTTGAAAAGAATCTTGAAACACAAATATTTAAATATAACCAGTATAAATACTTTGAAAAATACCAAACAAAAAATGCATATAGGTCCAACTACCTATTTCAGTAGAGTTCACTGTATTTTAAGTACTAATCTTCATTCCCCTAAACTGATCCAAATTTAGGGATGTTTGCCTCAAAGTTTAAACCTGCTAATAAAACACTACAAATTCTTACACAGTGTATTAACAAAACAAACGTAAAACACAGCTTTTCCTTGCTTATAGCACTTTATTTCCTGAGCAATAAATCTATGACTTTATCTTGTAACGTACATTTCTGGTAAGTGTTACACTTCCCAGGTTTCTGAGCGAGATGCATCATGTTACCTCTCTAATGCCCAGAGAGTGCAAGGTGCCGCAAGACAGCATCAGCTGGCAGGGCACAAAAAAGAAAACAAAACAAAACCAACAACAACAAAAAAATATTTGTGCTTCTGCACAAATTCTGTTTACTTGAAAGGAGAGCAGATAGTGTAAGGAATTATGCCCAGACTTTTCTGCAAGGGAAAGCAGCAAACTGTTTTACCAACCTAGTCTGGCAAGTCTGAATTGCCTGCTGGTGGTTACCCACGCTGCTAAATAAGGATAGTCTGGATGCAAAGGCTTCTGATTTAGCTCTGTGAAGAACTATCCAGAGTCAGTGAGGTTTGTTAACTCAGAAAAAACATTTTGTGAATGCAAGAGTCCTTTCTCCAGGGTGAGTTGAGCTATGTAAACAGCATAGGTACACCTAAGTAGGAAAGTCAAAACTTAACATGCTCTATGAGACAGACCTCAAACGGCTGCACACAGACACACATCTCAGGCCTCCCTGCACGATTGTTGCTGGAAATATAGGAAAGTACAGAGACACCTGAACATCTAGAGGGAATAAAACCAGATCTGACATTACTACTGTTAAGCTGAAACCAGTAAGTTGTTCAGGACCAAGCTGTTTCCTGCAGAATTACTCAGATATCCCTGCACTATAGCTCACCGAACTCCCAGTACTTCAGGTTCATGGAAAGCTTATTAGGTCTGATCAGCACGGTGTGAATTTATGGAGCTAGTTCACAATACAGAGCTGCAGCCAGGTAAAACTGAAGACAGTGCAGGAACATCTATACAGCTCACCAGAGGGCAAGATGTAGCAGAACCTAGGCTCGCTGGCTTCCTATCAAGTATATTTTGCATTGCCCTTCTAGCTATGTATATTACTATCCCTACCATACAATGTGTTCCAGACTTCCACTATCTTGGGCGTCAGGGATGTAAGTAATATGTGGAATCCAAGTTTCCCTGCCAGTTCAAAACAAATACACTGAAGACACCTTCCACCAGCTAAAAAATCCTATCTAATTTCAGATTATGAAATATAGAAGATGGTTCCCTTACATTTGTTACTTTACCAAGCAGCTCAACAGAACATGCTCTTAGTTTTCTGTATTTGAAAGTTAAAAACCTTCAGTTGCCCAACTTGATCACTCACAATACACGGTGCTAAAGCTCCCTCTGCTGTTTACGTAAACTTAAGTTTTATACTCCAGTGTATTCATCACTAAAAGACAGATGTGAGACACACAGGTATCGGCCATAATTAAAAATCAATCAGCCAAAGAAGTCTGCCCAGAAAATTTTAGATCCCAAGGAGACAGAAAAAAACCCAGCATGCAGTAAAAGAAAAGAAAGTATAAATTTCTTTTAGCACAAAACTGAGCATTTTCATCTAACGAAAATGTCAAATTCAGAATTAAGGCAAAATGTTTTTTAACACATTAATGCCAGTATGAACAATTAAAAATATTAAAAATATCTTCTTACAAAGTACTCTTCTTACAAAGCACTAATTAATATATAAAGGTACAAGGCAAAAAACAGAAAAAAGAATTAGTCATAGTCCTTTCTTTATACACTGTTTTAAAGTTATTTGCACAGTACTACTCTATTCAGCCTAGCATAACTACTCACAGCCTTAAAACTCAGCAAATCACCAGATGTTCTGCAAGAAGGTGGCCACAACATGTATTCAAAATACCTTTTCTCTATCAATTAAAAGTGCAGTTTTTGTTTTTAAAAGACTACAAAGTTGGTGGTTTTTTTTTAAAGCAATATCAATGATCCATATGCTTCTAATCTGGAAATAAATTTCTGGGAGTTTTTGAGTTTTTACACAGGTTTTAATCAAGTCATACGTACTTTCAAGTAAGCTATTAGAAAATTAACATATAAAAATTAACAATCTAGAAGTTTTTAGGATGAAATACAGATTTTAGAACCACCTCTATCATGCCTAAATTATTAAAAGATCTGATCTACTCTGCTAAGAGACAATAAAACAATGAAACTGTAGTACTTAAAAGCATGCTTTATATTTTACTAAAGAAACAGAAATGTTTATTTTTAGGTCACTATTTCTTAAACAGTTTGATAAATATTTATGATATTCAAAAATATAGTAACTTTTAGGTGAAGCTCATACCTGTACCATGGATAAATAAAGTTTTCCAGCACCAACTCAAGCACCTGTGTAGAACAAAGACAACCACATTACAAAATAAACAGTTTACCTTAAATCCTTGTCAGAAGAGTTAAAAACACAAACACCTTCCAAAACTCATAGAACATAAATCACACATCATAAAACTTCAACGTACAAATGTGTATGTTGTGATCTTATTGTGAGATCAATTATTTTGCATAATAATCAGTACTTTGGGGAAATCGCAACAAAGTGATGGTTTCATCAGGCACCAATGTGAAATGGCTGCCACTAGTACTATCAACAACGTGAAGCGCAGCGCCGTGGCGACTCTGTTAGGCGAATGCTCTGAAAAATGTAATCTTACCTCAAACAGCCCTTCCCTAATCTTTGAGATCAGTCACCATTCTTTTCTGACGTAGTGTGGAGTGTCCCATAGGCGCAGCTACCCATCCTACACTTAGACATATCTCTATCCTTCTTCATCCAAACCTCCACCTTTTCCAGCTCTCCCCCACCCTCAACATGGGACAGTCAATCCGGTGTGCTCATCACTCACAAAGAAAGCAAAAGAAAAGTCCTAAAAAGCAATTCCTAGGAAAGCCATTCTCCTTCCTCCACATCCTGCACCACAGCTTTCAACAAAGCCTTCCACCTCCTGAAGTCCCAACCAGTGCACTTCCCAAAGTCCTTCTCCTACATGTATCCTCACGGCCTTCCCCCTCCTGTTCCTAGCCCCTGTATATCCCACCTACATGCATCTCTGTACAGGAATCGTTCACACCCTTTCCATCAAACTGTTCCTCACAGGTCAAGTCTGTGGTTGCCTCTTCCATGCTGGAAAACCTGGGTTATTCAGGAAGAACCAGCGTTGTTGCACTCACGTCATAGGCATGCCTTGGTTCAGCTTGGCTTTCAACATCACAGAAGGGAGGGAGGCAGAGGAGGTGACAGTCCCTGTTCGATCAACGGGCTGCCACCACCATACACACAAGGTGCACTGCTAGCCGGACTGCAGCTTTCACACCTCTCCTTACACCTACACAAAAGTTTCAAGTAACTGTTAACAGTCCTTGCACCACGATTAGCAAAGAGAAAACTTCTGAAGGGAAGGAGCAATGTCAGACAGTGCCAAGAAAAAAAAACAACACAACACGAGGAAGGAAAAGGAAGGATGAACTTTTCTTGAGATTTCTCCTCCTTCACCACAACCCCAAGATATACTCTGTACTACCTTCTCCTGTTGAAATCTATCCCTTAATTCGAATCACTGCTTTAGAGATCATTTGTCCCCACCAGCATCAGTGCTGACGAGGGTAGTAAGACAGAATACGTGTGTTGCCACGTGAGGCTCCTGTGCCGTGTTCTGTAGAAGCAAAGGTTTTGCTAAAGAAGCCACTGTGCTCAAAGAAAAATGTAAAATCTGTTTGAAAGGAAAGCTGAGTGTAACAGGTGATACACAAATGTCATTTATCAGAATAAGTATTACTCTTTTTACCAGATTTGCTGCTGCACTCATTCACACTGTATGCACTGCAAGAATTCAAGACTTACTAAATTTATACTATCTTTAGGGCACTACATGCATCTGCTCTACTCATGATTATAAAAGCACACTCAGTAAAATGCACACCACGGCCTTTTTAACTCCTCTCAGTTATTCAGACTTGAGCAGCTGATGGATACTCTTTTTCTGTCTTCACTACTAAGAATATCACCTAATCAAATTTGGTAAGATACTCCCTCTTTTGCAATTGTTCTATTTCAGCGATTTTCCTCCCTTTCCTCTTATGGGTGAAGGAGAAATTTTGTTCCTTCACTCTCTCTCTGAAGGGATGTTTTCCAGTTCAGGATAACTTTAGATGTCTGCGTTGTGGACCATACAAAGTCATCGATGTCTTTTCTCCAACACCTATGTGCTATACCAATAATAGATCTTGAAATTGTAACATGATCATGTGTTGATGATGAATGGGTAAGCTAAATGTCATGCGTCCCCACCAAAATTTCCTATTTCCATTAAAAGCAGAGTGGAAGGGTGGGGGGAGATGGCAACAGATGCTTTTACTTCCCAGTCCAGAAAAGATCAAGAAATCTCAGAGAATCTTTGGAAGTTAATCTTCAGATAACAGGAGGGAGACCACATCTAGCTCCAGTCAGCAAACACAGACCATTGGCCTTAAGAGCAATAGATCAGACTACTCAAAACAATTTTCTGGATGCCTTGTATAGCACGCCAGTATATAAACTACCAATTTACTCAGTCTCGCAGGTATTGCAACATTATTTTTGTTCACGCAGTTTCTAACAAAATAAACCTCTTTCAAGGCTCCAACTACAGACTCTTTCAAAAAAGTGCCTTTCAAAAGCAGAGGCCTGCAGAAAAATCCACACTGTGTATCTGTCTGTTAAATGATCCCTTTTCTTTCTTCCTCCACTTTTGCTATATGCCTCCCTATCAAGAGCAACGACAGCAGACCATCTTCCACTTGGAGTGGAAAGTGTACTTCAAGACAGCCTTCAAGCACAAGACATGTACTCAAGGGAGTACAATGCACTCCTCTTGAAAGAGCTTGTTTTATCTATGACTACTACTTTGGAACTGAAAGGCTGTCCATCAGGCTTCCAGTGCATGTGTCACTGCAATTTCAGTTCATCAGATGCTAACGTAACTAGTTGGCCCTCTCTTTGCCTACAGCCCAGAGGCTTCTAAAGCCACTAGAACAATTGTTTCCAACAGTGATAGATCTCGTTCTTACTACTAGCTAAGCCAAACATGCGTGGTTCTGAGAATCATCTTCCTGCAGTTACTAAATCAGCAAGGAAAGCAGGAAAGATGCAAGACCTGATGACCCATCCCACTCTGGATAAGGTCTCCTTGAGATTCATCCCATGTCTGTAGTAACTGACTTCCACTTAAACCATTCTGCAGGCTTGCTGGTGTATCTCTTGTTATCGCCTGCTTCCACAACCACACTGTAACTAAGGGCTTTATGGTACGGTCCTGCTTCCACAGGACAATGCCATGCAGATTATCCCACTAGTCAAAGACCCAGAGGCAGCATGCAAAGAGACAGACAGCTAACTCAAAATGCACTTGAAGTGCACATATCACTGGTCCTGATACTGGAGGTCAAGACATATTCTACTAGAACTCAAGTTATCTATATGGCCTTAATAAGAAATGCCTTGATCCTGGACACACAGAAAGCAGTCCCTGTTTTATACATTTAATAAACACATGGCATGGCAGAGGCAGTTATGTGTGATGCTCCACTGCATGAAGGTGCTGTACTGAAGCTAAGAGAGCTACAATGTGAAATTACCCACACTGCAAAATACAAGCACTCAAGGAATAATAGGCAACTGACTGCCAGTAACAGGACTTCAAGGCATACGGTCTGTATAGTTTTCCCATGAATTGTATGAGCCTTCCAGACTGTATCAGTGTGATACTGAAGTCAGAAAAAAACCTGTCACATCATCCACTGCACGTTCATAAAGCATTAGGAAAGCAGGATGTGTGTACCCACTTCCATTTCAGCAACACAAACAGTATTATTCAAGCTCAACTGCTCACACTATGCACACATGCCAACGGAGTAGATAGGGCATCTCAAAGAATGACAGCTAACGACAAGCAATTTCCTTGTCTGTAAAGAATTATTCTCCAGTTTCAAACACAAATGATGAGTCATTTCATTTAAAGCCTACCTATTTTTTGAGTATTTTTGCAAAATGATTTATTCTACTGTGTGTGAGCAGTTTTGAATTGGAAAGAGATTACAGGGGTAAAACCAAATGCAGCAGGCAGCAATATAAGCAGCAGCTGAAGAAAAAACAAAGAGAAATTGTTTTCTAGTGTGCACTGCAACACTGCAAACTAGTCAGCCTTTGCTGCTGAGACAAGCTTTCTGTGGACTGCCACAGAACAGACCCCAGTTGTCAGGAAGAGGAACTGTAGAGCTGAGTGATGAATGATTCAGCAGCAGGTCAGAACTACCAGGCCGAATTAGATTGGAAAGGAGCAAGGATTTGATAAGTAAAACCATGAAGACAATTTTAAAAGCCTTAAAAGATGGTGCAACTAGATAGCTGAGACCACTTCCTGAGGATAGAACAAGCGATTCTCACTAAGAAAGCATGCAGGCCACTGTGCTGCTACAAAAGTTCAGGACCGGCAAAGAGCACGTTCAGACAATAACTGATTTCTTGTCATGCATTTGTCCATTTTTTACTTTTAGAAAAGAAAAAAAAAAAAAAAAGAAGAGATAAAATTCTGGTCCCATAATCAAGTCAAGAATCTGACAACTTAAGGATTAAAGAAAAATTTGTGAGATCACAGAATCATAGAATCATTTAAGTTGGCAAGGACCTTTAAGATCATCGAGTCCAACTGTTAACCTAGCACAGCCAAGCCCACCACTAAACCATGTCCCCAAGCACCACACCTACACACCTTTTAAATACCTCCAGGGATGGGGACTCCACCACTCCCCTGGGCAGCCAGTTCCAGCGCTTGAAAACCCTTTCAGTGAAGAAATTCTTCCTAATATCCAATTTAAACCTCCCCTGGCGCAACCTGAGGCCACGTCCTCTTGTCCCATCGCTTGTTACTTGGGAGAAGAGACCGACCCCCCTGTTGCTACACCCTCCTTTCAAGTCATTGTAGAGAGTGATCAGGTCTCACCTCAGCCTCCTCTTCTCCAGTCCAAACCCCCCCAGCTCCCTCAGCCGCTCCCCATCAGACTTGTGCTCCAGAGCCTTCACCACCTTCGTTGCCCTTCTTCGGACACATGAACACCAACAGACAGCACCTTGATCCACTAAGGCGTTTCTTTCACAATGGTAATCAAGAGTAGCTGAGCCACTTTCCACAGATTTGACTTGCAACCATCCCTCACATAGCAAAAATGATAGTGTATGGAAAGAGCTGAGTTCATTAACTGAATAGTAGAATTAAATTCTCCTTTATAGAATCTGTAGCACCTGAAATTATATACAACATAAAACTGACCAACAGATATCACATCCTAATGCAAAAAAAAAAGAAAACATCGGTGAAACTAACATAAAGCACAATGACTTAGAAACTGGAAACAAAATTATACTTGGGTCACCACACTATTTTTGTGCAGATGCAGCCCAAACTATCAAATATTGATAGATGCATGGTTGAGGCAGTTTAGAGTTCAACTATAATAATAAACATAAATGAAGTAGGAGGAAAGTCCAAGCACAAGTTTTTCTTATTGTTCTAAACCATGTATAGCAGCTAGATAACAAAAACAAGGCTGCAAAAGATTAAGAATTTGCAAAGTGAGACAAACTGTCACAATCCAAGGGAGAAAAATCCATACTTGTGAGAAAAACTTGGATTTCTTCGGATTCAAGTGTGCATGAAATTATTCTGTAAGTACTTGAAAACACAAACTTAAAGACTATACAACCGATTCAAATTAGAAATATTTGGAAATGAGAGTATTGCCAGAATTCTTCAACCTGCAAAGGAAGAACTAGAAAAAGGAATCAGAATTAAAAAGTCCCAGAATTATTCCCAGTATTTGAAGAATCTACTTTTTAGAAGCAGGATGCACTCTGCACTCCTTTAGAATCTCATTAATCTTAACTCAGTTTTCACTGTATCAGCTTCCCTCTAACGTACCACTAACCCACAAAAGAAAGTAAGAGCAGTCTCTCCTTCCAACCCCAAGCAGGCTATCCAATTCCAGGCACACATTACATGCTGCATCCCCAGAGGGATACGGTGTGGGCAGAATCCTCGCTACCCTCTTAACCAATACAGAAGAGCTGCAATGGGGAACAAAGCAATGAGATTTCTCATTCCAAATAGTATCCTACATGGGTGAAAATGGTGGCTCAAACAGATAGCAAAGATGATTACCCTGGCTCACTGTCCCAGGAAGACACAGAACTCGGGTCTGGCATGTCCCTCCAGTTAAGCGCCCAAAGAAAAGAAAGGAATGAGAAACATGGCACAGATATACAAAAGCCACGTCCACACTGCTAAATAAAGCAGGGCCAGGGACATGACACTGAAGTAAAAAGAAGCAGCAAATAAAAGACTACACCACTTTGATAAAAGCAGAACTAGAGCAACAGTAATTAAATACAAAATGCCAGTGCGTAGCAACACATTTTAAAGATCAGTCTTAGAAGATAACTATGGTATCTACTCACATCTCTTATGAATAACACACTACAAAGAACTTTTTTAGCATTAAATCCCCATTTAAGCTAAACGGAAAACTTTCCAGTTTTTCAGCACTTACCACATCCTTTGCTAAACTGTCACAGCTATTCACTACCCAAAATTCTAAAAATATTACATACATAAAAATATGTATTTTACATTCTATTATTAAAAAAAGACATTAAAAAATAAGCCTATTGAAATTATATTCAGTAATATTATTTTAATACTCTTAAGACCAAACTTATTTAAAAAGAATTAACAGATTTTATTTTACATTCTATTATTAAAAACAGACATTTTAAAAAATAAGCGTATTGAAATTATATTCAGCAATATTATTTTTATACTCTTAAGCCCAAACTTATTTAAAAAGAATTAACAGATTAAGTAATTTTAAAACAACAAACATTTGCTTCTGAAATCGCAGAGGAAGTCACTACACTAAACCAAAGGAAGTTAACAAGTTGTTATTTGTGGTTTTTCTTAAAAAACATTCCTCAACTGTCCATCCCTCCCTTCCCTTAATATTTTCATTCTTTATTTACTCTTGCTGTAGGCCATGCCCAGGACACCATCAGACACAGCTGAATGAAAGTGTGAGCTTATACCACAAACGCACACAGCTTTGACTTCATACACCATGCTGTTAATTGCGAGAGCTGACATTTAAGAATCTTCTCACTTCTGACATGCCAATCGTTCATCCTCTTACCACAGAACTCCAAAGTTGGATTTCTAAATAAATGAAGATTAAGCTACATACGTGCTTGCATATTTTCCTAGTTTTAAAAAAGGGCAAGATTATCTATTTAGCTGCCAATATACTTCTTCAGTTACCAATCAAGGAAAAAAACCCCACCAAACTCTAAGAAAAATTGCTCTTCAGATAGGTCTTTAAAATAAGAGAAAAGAGCAAAACAAAATTCCTGATTTATTGCCTTATTAAAAAAAAAGGTACTTATGCTGCTCTTCTTTCATTAAATCTACTAATTTCTTTTTTAGACAGATTTTGTTACAGCTTTGTCTGATGATTTTAAACAGCTACTATCACATTATCATCTTCATTACAGAAATTTCGCAGCTGGACCAAATCACCTCTTAACCTCCACTTCAACAAACTAATCAGGCTGAAATCTTTAACATTTCGAGAAACAAGCACGTTCAATTATAACTGTTCTTTCCTATATACTTCCCAATTTACATAGATGTTTCTTCTGTGTTCTAGGCACACTACTACAGGAACAATCACATCTGTGTTAACAAGCTGGCCACCTCACCCCCCTGCTCCCAGCATATATCCTTTTGATTTGACTTTTACAGGAACAAGTTAACATACATGGGAAGTACATCCGAACTACCTACTGAACTAGAAGTAACAGGCCTAAGAGACACGCAATAAAAACTCACTGAACTTCAAGGTATGAAAGAAACGAAGCAGCAATTACCTCTGAGAGTGATGCATCAACCTTGGAAGGCACTTTCAGATCCAGCCATGGCTGATAGTTTTCCAGAAGCAAAGTAGGTCTACAGGAGAGCATGGAAAAGTCAATGTAACAATATTTCATTGAAAGTTTCCTACTGCTACGTGCAAAATGTAAGAAATACTAAGCTTACCGGTGCCATGTATTTAATTTACCTGTGCCTCTTGCATTTGACCTTGCCACATACAGCACAACTGTGACCATGGGGAAATAGCTCCGGCAATTCTAATTGCTAAAAGGAGACATTTGGATAAGTTTACATTCTTCAAAACGATGACTCCCTTAATATATCGATATATTCATGAATTTCCTTTTAGAACATACAGTTACAGAGAACAGAACAGCATAAAGACTAAGTTGCTCTCCCAGCAGGAAAACAAGACGGCAAGGCATGGTATGAGAAACCACCGAGCCAAACAAAAAAAATGCTTCCGCTAAAACAAAGTTTGAGGAGACACATACTCTTCCACATCTCCAGTCACCTCCCGGACGTCAGTTGGTCTAAGAACAGACCAGCTGGCTTCTCTACAAAACTTGTCTTACTCATAGCCTTGAACTATTTTAACTATAACATTTTTAGTCCTATGAAATTCTACGTTAAACCATTTTAAGTTAGAAAACAGCAATTTCCTTTGGGATTTTTTTTTCTTTGAAATGCAGTACCACTTAAAGAGGTTTGACTACAGTCAGCAAAGACTTAGCACTGGCTTGCCAAAGGAAGAGCATCTTTAGAAAAGAAAAAGCCTCAGTAAAAGAAAATACAACTACGTAATTTCTCGACTACTTGCTACTCAAATGCCGAAACTGAAAGATAAGTGAAGCAGAAAATAACATCCATGAACACTCCCAACAACCAGATTTACAGCCATATATAGATTTGATGAGACTACGCAGAAACGTATGAAGAATTCAAAATCTTAATCATTGTACGCTTGCTGCAAAACGTCTATCAGTCGCTGGATATGAGCTGTATTGATGTGTAGTATTTCTGAAAGCAACTAGAAATACACAATAATTCCTACCCACTATAAATCCTTATCAAATTTAAGGAAAGTACAAGAATGTTAACAGACATATGTACCTTGGGTTTATATTTTATTGTAAAAAGAATATTGGGCAAGAGGGAATCCGGTCCCAGTGAATAGTAGAAGGTGAAGACACCA
>NW_009613488.1:0-46200 GCF_000690535.1 Cariama cristata
TACTCCGCGGGTGCCATCGGAAGGCACAGCGGCCACACAGCATCACGTTGTGCCGCAGCTTGTCCTTCAGCGCTCCCGACCTGGCACCCCTGCCTCTTGTGCCCTTGTCTCTCTCTGGGGACCTGCTGTCTTTCTGCACCCTTCCTGCTACTAAGCGCCCTCTGTGTCCTGCCTCTGAGTCCCAGGCATTATCTTGTGCTACCGTGTGCTCCTCTCTACTGCCTTCTACTGCCTTCCTCTAAGGGACTTGACCTCGGCAGTCTGCCTGCCATCTGCTCTCTACCTCTAACCCTCTGGGCCCTCCATGGGACTTCTCACCGCTCCTCTTGGGATCTGCTTCCTGCCTGCTGGCTGTTCCACCGACAGTGTCTTCTTTTGCTTCCACTCAGCTATGTCTTTCTCTCCCTCTCTGCACTTAAGGTGTACAAACCTCTAGTCCTGCAGGACATTTGACCCCTGGCTTGCCAGTAACATTCCCTTCCTACATCCATGTAGGTGACCCTTCCTGTCATCCCCGAGGATATTTGCTCTAGAGACTCAGTGCCAGTGTTCCTTATGGGGTGTTGCGCTCTATTTACATTCCTGGACGCTCTCTAGAATATGTACCCATTTCTTAGTCCCAGGGGCAATTGTTTCTTCCCACCATACCTTGTCTTTTACTTATACAGTCTCTTGTGCCTCGTGCTCTTCTGTCTGTCCTGCATAATGGCAGAGCCGACATTACACTATCGTGTACCCCACAGCGTAGCCCACCCCATACTTTGCCAGAGGTGTGTCCCTGCTCAGTGCCTGACATCCCAGGTTTCTCTTGTATGTTATTGATCCTTATCCTATCCGCCAGCTTCTGCTATATTTTATCTATTCTGATCAGATTGTATAATGCACGATGTATATTTACTGGTTTATATGTCTAACCTTACTTGTAAGGTACCTACTAGCAGTAAAGAAAGAGACAGGATACAAGTGATCATCAATTGTCATAATTTTTTTTCTTGGAACTGTGTTGACATGATTTCCTTTTTTTTTTTTTTATTCTTCAGCAATGCTATGGCACAACTACTTAACAGTGTAGCTGTGGCCTATGCCGATTGCTTGTCTCATCATGATTTGCATAGTGAAACTTCACATAGTGAAACAGCTGTGCTAATACTCAGGTGGTCTTGGTTCGGTCTGTTACTGCTTCTTGAAGGAAATCAGTTGTGGCTAGAGATACTTAACTGATGCTGGCTGTATGGCATTTTCTTTCTCATCCTCTTTTCTGTAATTTTGAAAAGAAGAGAAGCAGTCCTGCTTTATTAGCTCTGCTGGTCTGTTATGCACGTCTTATTCTTGGTACAATAAGGATAATGTTGTAAGGATAGCAAGGAAGAGAGAAGCAAGTACAGCTTCTTCATACTTTGAACAAAACTTTAAAGCTTTGTGCCTCTTTGACAAATAGGGGTTGTATGGAAGGTTCTCAAGTATTATTCTGAAATGTTCTTCAGCATCACCTTGTTCTCTTTATCTTGTTGAAAAGTGACTAGCTTAAACGTGGCATCTAACTTCTTGTTGAAGTAACATTTTAGTACTAACAATTGTGAAATCTCCACTGAATCAGCTATGCCAACGACATTCAGTTGTGCGTGATTTACAACCAAACCATCATTTTCCTTTGGTAAAGAGGCTGATACAAGTCCCATTAGGCCCTTATGTGGGGAAACAGGAGTACGTATCAATCACCTCTTTCTGGATATGCTTGAAGTAGGTTGGCTTGTAATGGGTATCTTTGCTGTTTAGGTTGTACAGGTAAGCTGTGCTTGTTGTAAGATGTTGTCTCTCACTTTTATGTATGCTGTTTCCTAAGTCGTCTTTTAATGTCATCATATATAGGTTTACTGTTCTTCTTTTGACTGCGAGGCATTCAGGCAATTGGTGCAACTTATATTTAAAATTACAATGTTATTTCCATTGTGGTCCTTATTGAAACTAACTTGCAATTATAAATACTGCTGCTATGAAAAGCAAAATGCTCCCTTCTCCACTATTAAATTGCATTTCTAAGAAATACAGCTCTCTGTGATGCAAAGCAAGATTTTAAAATTACAGGAAGGCTCATTCATTCATATTTTTGTATGAAATGATTGATTCCTATGTTATATGTAACCCAAACTCACCTCAGGATACCAATTTCAATTTACCAATGCCATTAATTTAAGTGAGATATATGGAGATAGGGAGGAAGATTATTTTTATGGAAACTGTGTGGTGCCTTTTAATTTTAAGATAATTGTAGAGAGAGATTGTAAAAGAAGTGTCATTTTTCTTAATCACCTCTTTCCAAGGAGAACTGTGAAGGAATTAATAGGCTGGCGCTGTGGTCGTTTTTGATTCCTTACACAAAGCTTTTGTCTAATAATGTATTGCTAATTTTAGCTAATGAAGCATACGTCAGGTTTTTAAAAGGCGCTTACAAAAGTTTTGTGGTACCTTAATGAGTATAAACTGAGTGCAGTTTCTTTTAGTGCCTTGAGTCCAGAAGGCATCTCATAGGCATTTTTTATCTTTAATGTATTTATGATTGGGGTGGAGGGGGGGAGGAAGGAAGTCAGATTAATTAATCTTTTTAACTAATGTAGCCATCAGATGCATTTGGAGAAACAGTAGCTGAAAGGAAGATATAGAAAGAACAAGTATATCTTAGCATTGCATGTTATAGGCAAGGAGGCAGTACTGTTCAGGAATATCCATGACAGTGACTTTTACAAAAAATACCTATTTCTGCTTACACAAATGAAGAAGATACTACTTGTACTATATTCTACATGGTAGTGTGAGTTGAAGACTGCCAACAAGAATTGGAATATGAAGAGAAAACATAATTTTATTTTAGTTGCTTTAGGGGTAGATGTGAAATCTAGGCCAGCAGAATTGAAAGACCACCAGATCATTGTGTCTTCTAGCAGTGTTTGTTAGTCAGTGTACTTAGGAAGAGCAATTTTTTTTACAGTTGTCATGGCCAACAATCAGAGACTCATTTTTTGATCCTAGAGAATTAGAGTTGTCTAGTATTTTGTGAATAAAAATGTTGTCTAAATTGTGGCTTCCTTTAGTATAGAGATATTGCATCATGTTTCCTGATCTGGAAGTCTCTCTTTCATTTAAAGAGATTAAAGAGCCACTATTTGAAGGGCATGCTTGTCCGATTTGTTCTCTGCATCCCTGTGCTTATCCAGATGGGATTATCAGTAACGACTGACACAGAATAATACTGTACAGTCAGAGAAGCTGTATTGACTCCAGAGATTTAGGAAAATCTTTGGAGAGATCTGAGCAGGAATTATGCTCTTTTTTTTCTTTTTTCTTTTTTTTTTTTTTTCTTAAGCAACCATGGTGGTTAGAAATAATGTTTTTTCTTCTATGGAGTTTATAATTAGATATGAGGCAAATATGGAGAAAAAACAATAGGAAGAGATGGAAATGAAGCAGGTAAAGGGTTTTACCAGTAAAAGCCCAACCTCTATGTTTATTTTCTTTCCAGTTTTAAAGATACAGTTCATATGTTACTGAAATACAGCTATTTCCTCATACCTGTTGGCCTTTCTGAAAAGTAATTTCAAGGTGAATTTAACTGTGGACAGAACAGTAACTTTGTAGTCATGTGAGTAATTGTGAGAGGAGAAGACAAACAGGACACGGCAGTGAATATTGTTGATATAAGAGAAGGCTGGACTGTGACATCACTTGTCAGAAATGTCTTCAAGAAAAGAGAAACATGCGTGCAGTTTACAGTGACTAAATCTTTTTAAGCCTCTATTTTCAATCTGTATAAAGAAGGGAGAAAATTATGTTTTGCTACCCCAAAATTTAGTGGCATTTCATAACTAATTTGGAAAGTCTCGTCTCTGGACAATGCAGGACTATAAATAAAAGTAAATTCTACTTCTAGAAGTGGCCAATGCCTGATGATCCAGGAAACTTTACAATTTAAAATTCACTGGTAATTAATTATCAGCTATGCAGTAGATTTGGAGTGATGAGATACTTGGTTTATGTTAGTTAGCAGTCTTAAACATCTTCTGTCATCTCCTGTTTCAGATTTATAACAGTATTACAAATGGAGAAAGAACTAAATTATCTCCTTCAGTGGAAAGAAAAAAGAAGGGTAAGAGCTACATGCTTGCCAGTTCCCATGTCAAAAGAGAATGCTGCTTCAAAAAGCAACTCCAAGATATGCATGAAAAATGTAACAAATTGAAAGAAGGATTTGTTTGTAACATAAGAATTTTAGGAGAGGTAAAGAGTTAGGACAATGTGATGTCACAGTCACTCAACTGAAAACATCTGAAAATGCTAAACAGGCAGAGATTAGTTACCTTAGAGTACAACTGGGTAAAGTAGAGCAAATGCTTGTCAAGGAAAGAAGTTGCAAACTCCATTATCACTGTCAGCAACACATTGAAGAACATAAGTTAGAACTCGAATGGTTTTGCAGGTGAGATGCGACTTCCTTAGAATAGTATGCAAGAAAAGAGGAATTTAGCTCCTCCGTGACATACTGGGATTGGGATAAATCAGTAACATCATTCATACAGTAGAGAGCACTTCGAGCATGGAGGTACTGTTACCTATTCTGACAGAGGAACACCTAGAACATAGAGTGAGGGCTAACAGAAGTGACTTGGGGCTATCTTTACACTTCCTATATCTTGGTTTCCACAGTGACTTGTCTGATTTCTGGCAAGATGTTAGAGAAGGGATAGCATTAACTGAAAGCGAGGATGCTTTTAAACACACAGCGTGTCCCTACATAATTTACAAAGATGTACATTGGGGAGAGGATATGACTGGGTGGAGATGGTATGATTATAAGGGAAGCATAGTGTGGGGAGCAGAAAAGGATTTGTCAGAAGGAAATGCTTTTTCCTTGGGCACTGAAACATCTCTGAGAAATGGGATGAATCAGAAAGGATTGTGATAGGTCTCCTGTGTGTTATATCAAGATGCACTTGTCTTCTGTGTACATGAGGAGACAAAAGATAATGGTATCAACCATTGTTAATGATATTATCTAAGGTTACTAGACCTTTGCTACCATATTGTGCTGTGGGTTCAGCACAAACAGTTAAGCCTTTCAACTATTTAAAGCCATTGCGAGCTAATCTTATGATAGGAGTTGGGTTTCTGCACTCTTGAATACATTATGTCCCACCTTCTCTGATAGGCCTCTCTGAAGAAGTCTGTTGGGGCATATCCAGTTACAGAACCAAGATTTATGATGTACAACCAATTAAAAGATGAAGATAGCTAAAGCAATGCACTTGTTTCATTTGGCCATTATCACTAATTTTTATTACTCTGCATAGACTTCAAAACCTTGCAGAGGGGCAGGAATAAACGCTTCTTTCTTGAGATCTGTCTGCACATCGTTCTTGTTTAATATAACTACTGTCTTCACATATGATGGTATCTTTGGGATTATTCTCTGTTTAAAATGGTAACTGCTTTAAAGTGTTCTGGGTCAAACTGCATTTGTAATGTGAAGATGGCTGGGTAAGTTTGAAATAACTTTTTTTAGTTATTAGAAGTGATCTGGACATGGACCTAGAATTCCTCAAAGGTCGCTAACTGGTTGATGTTACTGTGGTTCTGGAGCATATGCAAATTCATTTAAAGCCAGTTCAGGAATTTTATATGGTGCATATCCTACGGGAATGGAAGGAAGTGTTTGAGTTTTTTTACACCCAGCATTGTCTCTGCCAGGCTGAGCTGGACACTGATCACTGAGCAGTACAGCAATTATTCTTCTGATCTGCCTTGCCCTGGAGAGGTGTAAAAGTGCCTGTCTAGACCACACTGAGATGACACTTCTGTTAGGCTTTATTTATATGCATAAGTGTTGGCGATAGGATTCAGATTAATTCAGGTGAAGTGTAAATTTAAAAGCAAAATCTAGCAGAATATGGAAGTGAATCTGCATTTAGCTGTTTGTGACTATCCTGTTCTAGTTTGCAGTTCTGTCTGTGTATTTATTATATGATCAACTGTATCTAACTAAATTCAGCAATCATTCAGCTACAAAAAATAACTGTAATATAGAGTTGAAAGTAATTAGAAGGTTGCAGAACTGCGTGATATCAATCCAGGTCTGTTTGGACATATAACAGGTGGCACCAAGCCTATTGAGTCTTGCAGGGATCAGTCCAAAGCTTGAAAAGGTTCACTGTATCATTAGAGAACTTACTGGTACAGTAGCAGTATCAGCTCTTCGAATTTGTTTGAAATGCTGGCCTTACTGGTATTCTTCCGCTGTATCTCGGAGAAACTTTTTTTGTTGATAGCAAATAAAAATACTGGAGGGAGGAGAGGAAAAGATATGGAGCTGCTTTGATTTTTAAATGTATCTAAAAGCACAGGTTTCTGCTGGGCAGCCCTTGTTTTGCAATTTCTTCATATGTAACAGAAATTTCTGAGGGGAGGTGGAACTGTCATACTTAAAGCAGTGCAAGACTTCCACTTTCAGCAGATCCTTGATATTTCATATGCAACTAACTTTTGAAGTATAGTTTTGTGAAATGGCATATGCTGTTATAATTGGTTTCAAATGGCTTATGAGAAAAAAATTATGATTACTGTTTCTTTAGGAAATTATAGCATCTTGTACTTACAGTTATGTGTTATTGTTCAAAAATTTTACATGTGTATGCCTCATTAGGTCACCAGAGATGCTCTTTAATATGAATTTGTTTTATTTTTGTTTATAGCTCTAGGAACAGTGACATAGATCATCAGCATGAGGAGTATGTGAACCTGATACATCACATGGAGAGAAGAATCCAAAAACTGGAAGGAGAGCTTGCTTGTCAGAAACAGGTATAAGAATATGGAGCAACAGTGTTGTGTTGCTGCGGTGCCATCTAGCAATCCTTTTTTAATTATTTAATTTTTTTTAATTAGAATGTTCTAGTTTAACATTGCTGTAGTTGTATAAGTTTTTATTTTTTGCCTTTTTTTGCTTAAATCGATGAGATTTATAATGACAGTTCACAAAATTATGCACTACTTGTGTAGTAGCTGTTGCTTTGCTTGTCTGTCAGCTGCCCCTTGAAAGGAACTGTTGAGAATGTGTGTAGTAATCTGAGATTGTGTAAGATTATTTTATGTAGACAGCACATTGCTAAATTTGTTAACCTTGAAACTGCTGGAAAGGTCAGCATCTAGAAAGCAGAAGCAGCCTTAGGCAGGATGAGTAAATGTACGTTGTTTATCAGACTCCTAATTACAAGGCCTTTTTTTCCTTTCTGCCTCTTATATTGCTATCATTTCATCATAAAAGGTTAATCTTACTAACAGTGAAATTTGACCTTCAACTGTGATACCTTAGGGGGGGCATTATGCCACCTCTCTATATATTACAAACTTTAAAGAACATCAAAACCTTCCTTCTTTGTTCCTTGGTTTTGTATAAAAATGTGTTGGATATTAAAATGACTTTTAATTATTTACATATGAACATATTTAATCATTAGAATTAGAATGGTTAATTTTTGGCCTGTCACCCAAACCAATATGTAACATAAATGGAAGTGGTAAAAGAGATTATTTGGCAATTACATTTTGCACCCTACAGCTGCCAATCCAAATTTTGCTGCCCTCAGTATAGTAGTCCTGCTAAAATAACCAGATAAAATATTTATCCAGGAGTCTTTTACCCATGGGCTCCCCAAAGACAGTTTATGAACCTGCCCAAAGAGGAGTATGTTCTCACTAGAACAGTACTTGATAACTGGCTTGATTTAGAACTTATCTTCATGTGTTGTGTGGCTAAACTGCAACGATAAAGCTGATTAACTACTGTTCCACAAGCATAAGGGTGCATGATCTAATACATGCTATTTCTCTTAACTTTTTTTTCTTCTCCTCCAGTGTGCTATCTCCATTGTTTATGACTTACAACTAAAGAAGTATATCTTACGTACTTGCCACTGCATCTCTTTGCAATCATTCCCCTTAACCTAACATGTGATATTGCATCAATTAGCCAAAATCCCTTGTGACCTCATCCTGTTGTTTTCAAGTTTCAATCATGATTTATCAACTGAAGTCCTGGAAGTAGTATCTCATAAACACTTTTTTAAAATACTTTATCAGTCTAGGTACCTGAATGGCTGCTCACTGCAACAGTTTAATTTCTGGAAAATCGTGGGTCCCTTATGAACGATTTTTCATACACTTAAGAAACAGGTGTTGTGAAGAATGAGTTTCACACTTCTTCAGTGGTTTCTTCACTGGTGTCTTTAAATTTCAATGCATTGGACTCTGAATAACTTGCAATGTTACTTTGGAGGAATTTCACACCAGTATGACCATTCTATAGTACTGCTCTTACTTGAGATTGAAATGTAAAATCCTCTAACAACAGATTTTTGTCTTCCCAAGTACAACAGACAATATGACTGTTTTGATTATTTTCCTTTATATTAATATTCATAATAATATTAATATTCAACAGCTGTACATTTCCTCCCCCAGTTTTCCCCCCTTCCCCTGTTTTTTTCCTTTTTCTTTTTTTTCCTTCTTTTTTTTTCCCTTTGGGCCTTTTTGGGGGGCCTTTGGGGGAGGGTGCCTTTTTTTTTCCCCCTTTTTTTTTTCACGTTTCTGTTCTGGAATCTGATTTTGTTTTGCAAAGGATGCCATTTGGCTGATGTATGTCTTTAAATTCACCTTTGCTATACAAGTCGTATTAGGGGACCTCCTATAGGCCAGATGATAGGTTTCATTCAGCACATTCTGATTCTCATTAGAGCAGAGAAAGATTATGCAGTGATTAAACCCCTTGTACAGTGTTTTAAAAAGTCTGTGACAATACAGTGTTTCCGACAATACAGTGTTTCCATCAATACCATTGTACTACTGTTATCTATCTGTTGCTCTCCTTGTGGGAACTGCTAGCCAAATTTGATGTGGAAATTAAAAAGAGAAAATGTGAGTTTCAAAGGCAGACAATTGAAGTGGGTAACTTATTCTGTCCCGGAAAGTTTAGGTAACTTATTTTTAAGCTGTTACCCTTCACTCACATAAATGAATGCATTTATTATAATCTGAAGTCATTCCTGTGTGAAACGCATGAAAAGATGACTGTTGTTGTAGCTGTTTTTCACTCATCTATCTATTGAACGAATTGTTTCCAGGATAATAGGAAGCAAGGATACTTGTGGTAGGCATCTTAATTTCATTCATAGTGACTGGGTTTTTTCCTATACAACCAGAAACTAGATATAGGTCTTTGAAAGGCCTGTCTCATCCTTCTAAGGCTAGTAATGAGGAATTCACTTTTCCAAAATCTGTATTCTCTGCATGTGCAGCTTTCGCTAATCATCATCCAACATTACTTGGATGGTTGTCTGGTACCTGTGTTCACTTGCTTTGGTGGTGGTTTAATCGATAGCTTAATAATTCAACAAACCAAGGTGTGTAAGTAGAGGAGGGAAAAAACCCGCGCATTAAACCAACAGACAGCATTGGGAAAAGCAGATGAGCTTTCAGAAAGAGGGCTTGTATGCCTATAAGATTGCCAGCTTTTTCCAACTGTGTTAATTTTTGTCTAATAAAATAAATTACTTCTGCCTACAAACTTTACGTTACCAAAGACTTATCAGGGTAGCAAAAAGTTGCCTGGCCATTGGTGGTATCCATGGATTCCTGCATTTTGAATGTTGGCGCAATTGGAGTTTAGTTTCTGGTTTTATTTTCTTGCCTTGTCTTGGACCTTCTTTAAAGGACACTGCTGTAGTAATGGACCTAAAACCACTTCATCTTACTGCGATCTTGACTATAAAGGTTACATGACCAACTGCTGTTGACTCAATATGAACAGAGGAACTGTAACTGCGTGTATACTTATTAAATGTAAATTTGCATGTATTACTTTGTGATGCAGTATAACTCTGATAGTACCTCAGAAGAAACCTTTAATCTTTGCAATTGTCAGACTTGAGTGCTTGATTAGATATCTCTTAATACTGTTTCAGTTTCTAATACTGCTTGCAACTGCATCTGAATGTAATAGCTCTCAGTAAACCTCGTGCGCTAGATGCTGTTATATCTTTTTCTTTCTTTATTAAACATATTGTGTATATTGTGTTATGTATTTTTTATATATGTATCTTTATATATATATATGTGTATTATTTGCACCTGAATTGCTGGTGGAAATATTAAGCAAGAGAAGGAGAGGTCACTTGCAGTCATTTCCCCCATATATTAGTGAGGCTAGTGGCAGGGGAAACTGAGAAGTCACTGAATAAAGAACTCTGTAAAAGGAGCTTTAGGCAGAGATAGGAAGGGGTAGTATGCAGAATTAATGTTAATGTAGGTAATAAGTGTAGGAAGAGGATACAAAATGGATATTTAGCAGTAATATGGGAGTAGAAATCTAAATAACAGCAGAGGTTATAGCTTATGGTGTTTTAAGTGCTTTGTTGATCTAATGCTTATACCATGCAAAATGTTACTTACAAATTAAAGAAAACCACAAACAAACAGAAGGACCACCCCCAAAAAAAACCCCACCACAACTTTCTATACTATTTTGTTTTGTTTATGGAGCTGATGTTAACACTTCAACTGTATAAGGGCTCTGGACCTCTTAAAAAATTAGGTTATATCAGGCTGTCATTAGAATTTTTAAGTCTTTTTCTTCTCCTTTCTAAGGTGAAGCTGCTGACTAGAGAACTGGAGGCCCTCAAAGAGACTGGAATGCAAACACCAGAAACACTGCAAACAGCAGAAATATTTGATTTGAGACTGGAGAAAGAAAACCAGTTCAATGATTTTGTTGCTGTGAAAGATTCTTGGTATTGTACAGTTTTGATTATGATCAAAATAAACTGCTTTTCACAGACTCTACAACTCCACAACACATTCAACTTACTCCTCTTCCCATACTCTATTTTAGCAACAGCTTGGGATGGTGTATGTGAATTAATTGATCTACTAATATATATTGTTACAACAGAAATAGGTAACCCTTTGTATTAAATATTTAAGTCACATAGATTCAAGTTAATTCTGTAACATTCTTTCTGAATGTAGCCTGTCTCACTCTAAAAATAAAATTTTGTCTTAGAAGTTTTAATGGTTCAATGGTACCTTCTGCCTTTATGGCAAAAAGGAGTACCTCTTCCAAGCAGTAAATATAATGAAAAAACTTCATTCATCCCACTTCTAGAGTGTGCAGCTAGTTTTGGGGTCTCATATTTCACGTACTTGATTTGAATCCAGTAAGTCCACTTGTGTTCGGTCACAACTTTATACTTTCTCAGGCAGCTACAGACAGGTTGTGAATATAGTGACAGAAAACTCATTCAAACCAGAGTATTATTGGGGGTTTTATCTTTTATGTTTTGCTCATCACTAGTTCGAACTTAAGAGATAAGACTTACTCATAGTTCAATTTCTGTTCCTTCTGTTTAGCTTTAATCCTTTATATCCAAAATTTTGGATATAATTTTAAAACTTATATGCAGGTCAATTTCAGAAGGTAAAAGTATTATACAACTATTACTTGCATGTCTCCTTTTTTTATTTGCTGTTAGCTTTGAATTTTCTACAGGCACTATTTGGTGGTCTTTTCTTCTAACAACTCACTTGTGTCGTATTTTAAACCCAGTCTCTTATTTTTGTGTGAGTGCATGCTCAGGAAAAAAATCTGTGAATGAAAACTGAATATTCAAGGAAGCATTTTTGTTCCATGGATTCCTACAGTCTCTTATTTGGGCCACCTGATCATAACTCTTTTAATTGCTCAATTACTCTGAAGAATATTTTCAATATGGTAAAAGAGTATGTTGAATGGAGTAGCTCACCTGTTAAAATAGCTTCTCTACAAGTCATATTTAAGAAAAAAAAAAAAACAACTTAATTTTTAGGATCACCTTGATCCCATAATTAGGTGAAATCCTGTTGGGTTTTGTGCTAATCACAAACTGAAAGTTCTGTGTTAAATTGAAGTTAAACTCTGCAGTGATAGAAGAAGGATTCAGCCCTGGTCCTAAGTTCAACTAAATAGTGGCATCCTTAGTTTGAAAAAAACAACCACAACAGAACTCCCTGCAACCTTTTCCACTGACAAGCGGATGTTGATTTGTTTCCACTGCTCTGACAATGATTCTTTAAATCTGCTCAAACGAAATTGATAAGAAAGTAAATCAACAGCACTAAAAAATAATGTGCTTGTGTTGCTTGAAACCTCACTTTATTCTGTCTCTCTACATCTTCTAGGCTTGAAGAACTAGCTCATGCTGCCAAGGAAAAGGATGCAGTGCCAGCTTCAGTGAAGGAAGCCCAAGTCAAACAATTTAAAAAGTTGAAGCAGCAGATTAGAGAACTGCAGATGAGACACAAAAGTCCAGAAATTGAGCTGTGCAGAAGAGAATGGAGTCACAGTGCTTGTTTAAGAGAGAAAGATGCTCTTATTAGAAAGTGAGTGACTTGATTTATCTTGTTTCATAAGCTGTGATGAAAGAAAATCAGAACATCATACTTAACCAGTTTTGTGCCCAACTTATTTATGTGAAAACCTCACAGTAATTCAGGGTTAAACAGATACCACACCTGGAGTACTGTGTCCAGTTCTGGTCCCCACAATTGAAAAAATACGCAGAGGAACTTGAGAGGCCCACAAAGATGATCAAAAGGCTGGAGAACCTGCCTTATGAAGAAAGACTGAAGGAGTTGGGTCTTTTCTCCCTGGAGAAGGCTTGGGGGGACCTCATTACAGTTTCCTAGTACATAAAGGACAGCTACAAAGAGGATGGAGGCTCTCTCTTCAAAGGACCCATATGGAGAAGTGTCATGATTTAACCCCAGCTGGCAACTAAGCACCATGCAGCCGCTTGCTCACTCCCCCCTGGTAGGATGGGGGAGAGAATTAGAAGAGTAAAAGTGAGAAAACTCGTGGGTTGAGATAAAGACAATTTAATAAATAAAGCAAAAGCTGCACACACAAGCAAAGCAAAACAAGGAATTCATTCACCACTTCCCTTTGGCAAGCAGATGTTCAGCTGTCTCCAGGAAAGCAGGGCTCCATCACGTGTAATGGTTACTTGGGAAGACAAATGCCATCACTCCAAATATCCTCCTCTTCCTTCTTCTTCCCCCAGCTTTATATGCTGAGCATGACGTCATATGGTATGGAATATCCCTTTGGTCAGTTGGGGTCAGCGGTCCTGGCTGTACCCCTTCCCAACTCCTTATGCACCTTCAGCATGCTCGCTGGTGGGGTGAGAGGCAGAAAAGGCCTTGATTCTGTGTAAGCACTGCTCAACAATGATGAAAACATCCCTGTATTATCAACACTGCTTCCAGCACAAATCCAAAACATAGCCCCATACTATGAGGAAAATCAACTACTATAAAAAAATAAATAAAAAAATTAAAAAAACTATTAAAAAAAGAAGAGAATTCAAGATTAAAGACTTCCAAAATCTCTAAAAATAGCTACTAGAAACAAAATTAACCTTATCCCAGCCAAAACCAGCCCAAGAAGACAAGGGGCCACGGATACATGTTGCACTGAGAGAGGTTTCATCTCAATGTAAAAAAAAATTATTTTTTTTTTACAGTGAGAACAATCAGTCACTGGAACAACTGCCCCAGGGACATGGTAGAGTCCTCATCACTAGAGGTTTGCAAGACATGACTGAACAGGGTGCTAGATAATCTCATCCAGGGTCCCTTTCCTATGAAAGGTTAGACCCAGATGGTCTTTCCAGCCTGGGCTGTTCTATGTTTTATGTATATTATTGCAACAAAATTTGTAGTGAAATTTCAGTACGTGCATATAAACATTACTTTTATGATTGACATAATCAAGAAACAGCTCCTGAAGGTTTAAGAAGAAAATGAGGTCACATGGAAAAGAAAGTGTCTGGGAACCTAGAGAAGGAACAACACACCTGAAGAAGAGAACTTCTTTCATAGCCAGCCTGGAAAGAGACAGCTGCCAGTCCAAAGAGGCCACTGGAAACTAAAGAATTGCTTAGGTGACCTGCATTTTGTATGACTGGGAACGCATGGTTTATGATATGCATTTAGCTCATGAAGAAGACCCTCTGAGCTCCCAATTAAAAAAAAAGGTTTTTAACAGTTTTATATCCAAGATTGCATCACGTGTTTTGTTAATTGTTTTAAGCAAGTATGTATTAACATGGGAGGGGTGGTGGTTCTTGTATGTAGACTTCAAGAAGAAATTGTAATGCTAAAACCAGGCCAAGGTTCTCATCTGATTGAGATTTCTAAGGAGTCTGCCTCTAAAGATTTCGAAATTTGATCAATGCATGGACAGGAAGAGAAATTGAGGGCACAGTTGACAAAATTCCAGAAAGATGCAGGATGGTGAAGAAGACTAAGACTTTGTCTAAAGTGACATTTACAACCAATCTTAAGAGTGCCCTGAAGTCTTGACAGCTTTGTGTTTTCAAAGGTCAGCCATATGACAATTGAACCTGTCTTGAAAGCCCTTAAATTCTGAATATGAGGTTTGTCTCATTTTGTGCACCTCCTATCTCTTCTCTTTCCACAGTGTGTTTTCAATGTATGGATATGCAGCAGCCTTTGAGCTTAGGAATTTTACCCTGACAATCCAACAACTTTCATTCCTAGCTCTTTTGTATCTCGATTCCGTTATTAGCAAATGGGAAACATGCTGTGGATGGTATTGCCAAGAGCAGTATTGGTGTTGAAAGGCAGTTTATGCCGCTTGAGCTGAGGTGACCTCCAAAGCTGTTTCTAAATACCCATACAGATGGACCTTAGCTGAGCTATAAGTAATTAAAATGCGTTTGTCCAGTAAAATGCTTAGAGTGGAATAGAATAAAATAGATAATTTGGAAAATAGAACAAGGAAAGAAGATGAGGACAGGAAGCAAGGCTGAGATTTAAAAAAAAATAACAAAAAAACCCCACAAAAGATCCTCAGTATTTATCCTGCTAACAGCTTTGCAGTTTATCATAGGTATAAACAACTGTCTCTGGCAGCAGAGCAAGAATGGATTCTGGAACAGCGTAAAATGCAAGCAGAACTGGACTGGGAGCAGCTCTGTGAGAAAACTGAAAGTAATCAGTATCAGAAATCAGAGGATCTAACACAAAGCCTGTCTTCAGCAAGAGAGCAGGTGAGATTTTCAAATTAACACCATTTAGGAACCTCTGTTGCATAGAAAGCTATGGAGTTTTTCCATCATGGTGTTTCTCAGGGAGGCATGACTTTGGTCTTCTTTCAAAAATCTGTAAAACAGTAGTTTTGTATTGTGCACCATAGTTCATCAAATGTATTTGATCAGAGACTAGATTAATTTTCATTGACAATCTCTAATAGCGGCCTTTTCTCCTTTGTAATGAAGTCAAGTCAGCTTGAGAGATGCCACTGCTCTTCTGTTGGCATTGTAGTAGGATAAGAAAGATCTCTCTTAATTAGAGCAGCCCCAGGCCAAAAAGAGTTTCAGATCACAGTACAACTTGAATTCTAGCAAGGGAACAATATTAGTCCTGGAAAACTCATGAGTGTTTTTGTATGGAAAAAAAATCCTATTTTGTGAAGTGTACAAGCTTCTGTTTCTGAAAAATGAAATACATGTTTATTGTTTAGAGACTATTATACAATGGGCTAACAATATTTGTCAATGACCAGTTACCTAGTAGACTCGTGAGTACAGAGGAAAACTTGTGTGCAAAGTTCAGAATGCAGACATTTACTCTGGTGTTTTACTTTACCACTGTCTTCCCAAAATGATTCATAGGCATCAATAGGTGTAGCATAGGAACACATCTGAGAGATGAATCAGCATTGTCCATTTCACATACAGAAGATGAGACAATGAAACCACATTATTCCTCTGTGAAGGTGGTTTTTGACAGACCCGAAAGGGATATGCTTCAAGTCCCTATCCTATGATTTAAAATATTTTTTCTCTCCTTCTCTTTCTCCTTCTCTTTCTCCTTCTCTTTCTCCTTCTCTTTTTCTTTTTCTCTTCCCCCCCCCCCCCTTTTCCCCCCCCCCCCCTTTTTTTTTTTTAAAAAATGTCTATACCTTTTGTCCTTGGGATACTGACATCTGCTTCTTTCCCTCCTTTCCCTCCCTCCTAGGTTGAAGCTGATCTACAGAAAAGAGGCTACAGGTTGCATGAAGTGAAGACTGTTCTTTCTGCTTTGACTGTTGACAGAGAACAGAGCATACAAGGATGGTTTAATCACAGTATTTTACCTGAAGGGGAGAAACAGGTTAGACAACACAATGTCTTGACTTGGATGAATTTATTCTGAGATGACAACTTTATAGGACTTGTTTCCACTGGACTTCTTGTAAGCAGTTCATCTGTTTCATATGTTTAATTCAAAATATAGACATATCTAGTCTGGAATACACACAGATTAGGTATCACAAGCTTCATTATGGCTCTGATCCTTTACTTGCTGGCAAAAGGAGCAAGCTGGATGTAGACAGTTGCTCCAAAACAGGCCAATGTGCTGTATCATCATGGCACATCAGAATGGGAAGAATTAATTTCTGGAATCTTCCCAATGCTCTGTGTTAGTTGCAATTCGAGGTAGATTTTAAAGTTGTAAAGTTAAAATTTTAAGGCAATACTTCAATATACTAATTTGCCAGCTGTTTAATGTCTTTTATTCTAGTATTACAAACTAGTTTTCATTTCATTGCTACTTATTAAAATACATATATTTTTAAAAAGCTGTTCAAAATTGCAAACGTAGTGCTCGTTTAAGCCATGCTGAAGGATAATGCATTATGAGTAGAAAATTGTCTTTTGTACAAGAATAAAAGTAAAGAGTGTGCTGCAGTGCGCCCTACTGGGCAGCTACAGATGCTCAACAGTGAGCAGTTAGTGTATTATCAGAGATTGCTGATAAGAAAAAGCAGTGTTAAGCAAGCCTAGTGGTTTCTGAATACAAGAAGTGTTGTATTCAGAAAGATACTTCCTGAAAACGATTTTTATAATAAATTAGACAAGAGTAGACTGATAGCAAAAACTTAACTATGGAGCAAGTTGTTTTTCCAATTTCATTTCAGACTGGACTGATTTGCAAATTGATTGTTCAAGTACCAGGAGAACTAGGGCTGGGGAGGGGTTCTTTTACTGCTCACATGCACTGTTCTCTTCCACTGTAACTGTCTGTTACTGTTGTTGGCAAGACTTTGTTTTCATTGACACACTTTTCTTTCTGTTGTTAATATATTCTGTCTCTGTTTTGCACTTTTGGCCTGTAGGATAAGCAGTACCCATCTCAGCAAAACCATTTTTCTCTCTGATTTATGTGAAGGGCCATTGTTTAAAAAACAAACAACAACAACAAAGTCTATTGTTATGAACTAGAACCTTTTCTCTTAATTTTTCTGTGCAAAATGAATTGTAAACAAATGGGGAAAAGTGATTATAAGTTTAAAAATTATAACATTTGTGTCAATGAGTCTTACAGAAGGAATAGTATGTTGGCTAGCCTCTGGTTCAGATGACTGAAACAACAAAGATTAAAGTTTAAATACACCCTAGTACAGTATCTTCAACATACAAGTCCTTTCTTCATATTGGTCTGAGACCCCATGAGGGTGCTAGAAATATTGCAGTAGTCATTCTTGGCCTTTAATTAAGCAACAGAGATGTGAAACGCACTAGCCTGGAAAATCTTGCTAGTAACTGATTTTGAGTATGACTTGGGTCATGTCTGCCTAACTGGAGCATGCTAATAATACCATACAAGTGCACAGGTAAGAAAAGATTGCTTACAGTAATTCTGGAAGATAATGTGGTCTTCTGTCTAGACTCTTTTCCACTAGCAAAAATCTGGAACAGTTGTATTTGTGGTTCATGTGTATGTTGCAGGTTGAAATGAAGTTCTGGTCCCCAAAGTTCAGACCACACCTGGGTGATGTATTGGTACCTACTGGTGCCTTTGCCTTCGTGCCTTTTCAATCTCACTTTCCCCTCTCCTCACATTAACACCGCGATTGTAAAAACAGAATAGAGATTGTCCTCATCTTCTGCATACTCTGTACTGTTAGCGCAGAAAGAGGAGAAAAAGAGAAAAAGGCTGTAATGAGAAAGAGGCTGTAAGGCATCCGTTGTCTTTACGACAGGGAAGTTTAATTTGCAGGCCATTAACATTCCAGATCACACTTTCACATCACACTCACGGAAGAGACTTATGACTGGGGAAATAAGGGGACTGAAGGAAGTGGGGGATGATGGAGAAGACAGAAAAGGAGTAGTGTCTGAGGCTGTGCAAAGCATAGATGTTGAGATTGAAGTATTTTGCTGACGTGTCCTATGTGCAGGGCCTCATGGATTGCCTTTTCCTCTCAGGAGGTGGAACTGCTGCTTTGCAACGATTTAAGGTTAGGGTAGAATATAAAGAAACATTTTGGGGGGCTCAGAAACATAAATTAGCAGCATTCGATACAAATATTCCAAACACATTGGATGGTCTTTTCCTTTAAAAAACATCTGGTCTGGGCAGTCTGCAAATTAGGATTCGTTTAGTGACTGTAGGAGTATGTATTCCACAATTGCAGGGCTTTCTAATACTCCTATATCAAATAGCATCTGCATTTCTTAAATGACTGATGACAAATGTTTCCATCAGCTAGAGAGGATTTTATAGGGGTGGAAACTGAATTCTGCATTCTCTGTTTGGATGAAACCACAGTTATAATACACTGCCATCGGTCTAGTGTAACTTCATTAAAATGTTTGCAGTCACACACATAAAGAAACAGCAGAAATAAATAATGTCAGGACCCTAATATCCTGGTCCTTATATCCCATTGGTCCTACTAGAATTTTTTCCTGAAGGTTGTACTGGAATTTCAGGTGACCAAGAAATGTGTTTTCCAATGAATGTCTGTGTGTTTGGGGTTTTGGTTTTGTCACATCTGTTTTTCCTTTTTCTTCTTTCCCCCAAAGTTGCAAATTTGGAAATTGAGGAGGCTCGTGAGAGGAAGCATTTCCGTATTTGTCCTTTTTCCTATAGTTTTCCTAAAAATATGTTGCTTACTATTGTCAAGAATTGGATTCTGAAGCTAGCAACCTTTGGTGAACAGAGTAAAGCAGTTCTTGAAGTTTGTGATCTGAAACATTTCACATTCCTGTCCTGATTAGGCCATCACTTTATTCACGCAGGACTAGCCTTCCAAACTAAATCTCTAAGATAATCTTTAAGGCTGTGTGCAGCCCATGAAGCAAACAGTGAGCAATTCCCCTTCAAAAATTTAATAAATAGAATAATTCTGGGATGTATTGCTCTATAAGCATGCTGCTTATATTATACTAATATAAATTAGGTTTTTTACAGTAGTTAAAGCAGCTTTGGCAACCTGGGTTTTGTCAGCCTGTTCAGTTCTGGAAGTCTATAAGAATGACATTTGCTCATCAATTCATACTTCCACCAAGTATAATTCCAAAAGTCAAGCTTCAAGGCCTTTGTGAAAGCAGAGCTTCAATCATTATCTGACAAATGTTCCTTTTACATTGTTCACTGTTAGCTTATCTGTAACAAATGCACAAAAGGAATACATTGCTATGTATTTTAAAATTGAAGTGCTCAGAGATTTTCTAGATGTCCATTGTCCAGGCTGTCTAGATGTAATCCACACGCTCCTTCCCCTTTTCTAGTTTAGCAAAGTATGTCCAGCCTCCTTATGTTCTTGTGAACAAATGATCCCCGATGACACTTTTAAGAATTTGGCAGGTCAGGAAGGGGACTGCTGTTGAGCCAGTAAGTTCTTTAAGGAGATGGGTTACCCATGCATGGAAGAGAGGGAGATAGCATACTTCAAAGAACAACAGTGATAGGACAGAGCCACCTCTGTGGCCATCCTCCTCCCTCATCTCAGGTTCTCATCATACCACCCTGGTAAATCCCAGAATAACCAGATCTCTTTCTGTTCTTCCTGTGATTCTTTTCTCCCAAGTCTGTTCATGGATGAAAGTATTCGGATCTGTGTCTGTGATGTTGTGGAGAGAATATGTGTTGCTCATTAGTGAAGGATTGTTATTGTGTTGTACTTCTATTTTACAGATATTTCAGTATGATGGTAAAAGTTCTCTGAGCAGAGATATTCCTACCTTGGAAATAAAAAAGCTGCAGGAGCAGAATGCCAACCTTCGGGCTGCTGTTGCACAAATGAGGAAAGACATGGAGAGTCTTGATGAGCAGATGTTGTCCTCTCTTTGTCTGACAGAAAACAGACAGCTTGCAGATCAAGGTGACAATTCTTGCCACAGAACCGTAAATTCAGTTAAGGAAGTGTAGCAGTCACAGTCACAACCTATGAGGGCTACCCAGCCCATGGGTGTGTAGAGATTGTGACCATGAAGTTCTCAGGTTTCCACAATACACAAGCACACAGAGCTCTGAGATTCTGAGAATTTATTACAAATTACTACAAAACTATTATTAGTAAGAACAAATATATACACACAGACACACACGCAACAAGTCACTACAAAATTACCGCTAGGAAAGCAAGTATGTATATATATTGCAAGAGTGAAGCAAATATATGTATATTACAGGTTGTTACAGAATTCCAACTAATGAAGCAAGTGTATAGAATCATAGAATCACAGAATGGTTTGAGTTGGGAAGGACCTTTAAAGATCACCTAGTCTAACGCCCCTGCCATGGGCAGGGACATCTTTCAGTAGACGACATTGTTCAAAGCCCCGTCCAACCTGACCTTGAACACTTCCAATGACGAGGCATGCACAGCTTCCCTGGGCAACCCGTTGCAACATCTCATCACCCTCATCATAAAAAGTTTCTTCATAGGAGAGGTATTCTAGCCCTCTGATCATTTTCATGGGCCCCCTCTTTAAAAGGTCCATGTGTGTCTTACAAACCTTTATCTGTGCATGTGTCTATAAATATATTATGTGAGGTGTTACTGGTATGACACCAAACTGCTCCCAGAAGTGGGGCTAATTAATGATGGAAAAAAAAGTCTGACTTCAAAGATGATCCACATCACTGAGTCTGGAGTCAGCCGGGCATCCCCAATGACAGTCTGGTCTGTCTGGGAGATAGCATGCAGGGAAGCTCTCACAGAGAAGGTCTTGCAGAGAGGCTCATTTTGGGCAGGTAGTGAGTTACTTTTTTATACCTTTTTGGTGTAGATATGTAAGTGGGCATAGGACATCAGTTCCAGGTATAGTTGTAGCTGACTCCTGTTTTCCTGGAAGGTCAGTTGTTGTCACAGTTTCTTTGTCCTGCACCCATCAAGCTTTCTTTGTCCTGCCTGCTACAGCTAAGCGCTACAGAGGTACCCTTCTTTGTTAGTATGTTTACTGAGTGGCCTTTGTGGTGGCTTTGTCAGGAAGCTAAAAATTTTTAAAATCTCAATATTAAAAATATGTAATACTTTCAAATGCATCCCTTTACCAGATACTGTCACACATTAATTGGGTGATTTGTAGCATCTCTTAGAAACATTTTGGTATATCGTGTCTTATACTTTCATTTTTACTCTTTTTCATTATCCTTCATGGGAAGGTCAAAACTGATAACATTAAAAAACCCCTCAAACTTCAGAAGGTATGTCCATTACAACTAGATACTTTTTGTAGTACATTTCTGAAAATTTGTTAAGTTTGGTTTTGATTGGCTCTCATGCAGGCCTGTTTAGAAACAAAACTGGATTTTTTTTTTGTCATAAACATTCTTGTGACTTTTGGAAGTCTGGAGAAGAGAGGAAAGGGACTCGACTGTAACTTGGTAATGGAATAATCACCTCTGATTTGGTTTGTTTTGTTTTTAAAAAAAGGCAAGGTGTAGCTTTTTCAAGGACGTCTTTTACTTCTGTGGAGTAAGTCCTGTGTTTAGCACCTTTTACCAGTTACATAAGTGCAGGTAAATAGCTGCTTTATACACCTCTGTGCCTCACCTATGTAAACATTTCATTTCTAATTGCTTCAAACTATTCCAGAGCCACCATACATCGTTTTCTGTATTTCAGAAAAAATAAGATGGGTTCGATGAAACGTATTTTGTTGTACCAATTTTTTTACTGTCATTATGCCTGTGTGTTTTAATTTTGCAGTGAAACTGGATCTGTCTGTTAGTAGTTTACAGAATTAGTTTTAAACTGTTGTTTGTACAGTAGCATGAAATCGCGAGCTAATTAAGCGTGCAGGCGTTTTTCATAAATATAAACATTTTCTAGCTTTGTTAATAATGAGACATTAATAACCAATTTGTAACCAAATCTGTAATTTTAAATAAAAAACTACATTCAAGCATAGTTTTTTGTCACAGCAGCTAAAGTTAGTCCACTGTTTTTTGAAGATGTTATAGTCCAATATGTAAAAGATTTACTGCTGCTAGAGTTTAGCAGTGTCCAAGAGAAGCAGTGATCTTTGTCAGCTGATAGATGTAAGTTTTCAGAAATGTATTGACTGTTTTCTTTATGGCTGAAATACTTTATTCAACTAAAATAATCTTTCTTGTGTCCCTTTTAAAAATATATGGAGATTATATTAAATCACTAACAGTGATGATAATGTTAAATCTGAAATTTATAAGACAATGAGAGAGTAACTTGGAGGGGCACTTCTGGTTTCCAGGAGGTCATCTGTTCTTTCCCCTGCCTTGTCCACGTACATCAATATGTTCAGACTCATGTTTTTACTGGAACTAAAAGAAGAATTTTTCAGGATTAACTTCCATTTGTTGGTGATTTTTTTCAACTGTGATTGGAAGAAGCTACTATGTCTTAGTTATTCCTGTTACATTCATTATTGCCAGTTTCCCAAGAATGATTAAATAATACAGTATTGGAAGAAATAAAAACTTCTCTGTGCTCTTTACTCACAAATTGACCTTTCTAATATGTCATCTCTAGTCACTTCTGTATTTTTTAGCTGACTGATGTTTGCATATTGTGAGACTCTACTATTTTTCAGATTTCTTCAGCTCTGCTTACAATATATCTACCGAAGTGATACACATGTGTATTAAGGAGACAAAGTTCTGAAGCAGCTGTTGCTGTGAAAGCCTAAACTCTGTATAAATACATATACATTCATATTATACTCCTTTTTTAGGTTCACTGTGCGCAAACAAAATTTCAACTGGAACCACTGTGAGCAATATCAAAGTCAGCTCAGCTAACTTGGATTGTATAGTAAACCCAGACACAGAAAAGGTATGAAGAGATTTAAACTGTCTAAAATATCTGTATGCACGTGTGTGTGTAATTAAATACATAGCATTTATTTTTGTTTGAATAAATACTAAAAACTGAAGCAATATATGCTTATGTAGTCAGTTAGTGGTAAGTGTAAGTTGGATGAGAGCTGGCAATGATTTTTTCTGGCAACTTAAGCTCATTCTTTCTAGGGAATAAATTTTGACTAGTCATTCCCTGGCACAAGTTACTCCTGATCTTTCAAGCCCATCTTGAGATTTTTTTTTTCTACTTGCAAATTCTTAAACCACTGTGTGTCACCGAATTTTCCATTATGAATCCATATTTTATCCTCTTTTTAAAATACCAAAAATTTTTCAATATGCCTTTAAGGTGACTAGGGGTGAAACTGTAGATACTGTGTCATTACTGGACTCTGATGAGAAGGTCCTGTGAAGCCTTGGTTGGAGATAGATATGCAAGTGGGATTGCATGCTTAGTTAAGGGGGTGGGTGGCTTTTCTTGCGAGGACCTCATGACTGCTGGCTCACGGTGCTCGCTTCCACCAGGCCCATGTGAGGGGGTGGCATGGCTGCACCAGCAGGGCCAGCGGCTGGGAGCCCCCGCTCACCAGCCCCTGGGGCCCACTGGCGGGACGTTGGGCCACAGTGGGCTCCCATGCATGCCCTGTAGGCCGCTGAAGAATGACTCAGTATGACCAGGAGAAATAACTGAGTGGCAGCATCGATTCAGAGCTCTCAGCACCCACGAAGGAAAAACTCACTGGCTCTGGGAACATTTTTACTCAGTTCTAGGGTTTGCAAATCTCATTCCCATTGCGTTCTTTTAAAGGGTAGGAACAATGTCAGCATTAAAGTGTGACAGAGGCATCTCTTCGAAAAATAGTAAAGGAATTGAAAACTGGGACAAATATCTAATAGCATCTAAGGAGTAAGTCACTGTATGTTCTCCCCTTCCTGTCTCCCAGCAATTTCATGGTGTAGTAAACAGAGTCTAAAGTACGATAGGTTAAAATACAATTAAAAAATAAGAGTTTTCTAATTTTCAAGTCATCTGTAAAATTTATTGATATCTGTTTCATGCTTTAATCTTACTGTTAAGACTCACCAGTAGCCATCTAAGTTCACGAAAATTGAAATAATAGCTAAGAAGAGGTGCTGATTTCATTAAAACCTAAGAGCTTTAAGTACAGAAACAGTATCAAAGTTTAAATAAAACTATGAGGCTTGGGAACCTTGTATGAAAACATGCACAACCCACCAGATGCAAATCATGTTTAATCTTAGTTATATCTTTTTGCTGAATATAGAAGGAGACTTGTTTGTTCCTGCTGTCAAATTATATTTAGGTAATCATTGCCTGCCAGTATAGACAGCACAGATTTGTTTTTTCTCTTTGGCCACTCCCAGAATTAGGTGAAAACTGAATTTTATACCAACTGATCTTTTCTGTTGCAGAGAATGTTTTACGAACTACTGTGCGAGACGCATTCTCATTTTCTTCATGTTTCTTTAAGTGGGGATAGAGCCTTGAAAGAAAAGTAGTGTGGCTTTGTCTTGGAAACAGTAAGATGGGAACTGAACATTTTCTGTGCCAGGGATTTATTTATTGCATGCTAAGGATGTACTCAAGACCATGATGAATTACAGGCAAAAGTATTTCTACCTGAGGGAGTTTAGAATCTGTTGAGCAATAATGGTAACTAAACATGAGGGTGAAGATGGGAAGTCAATACAGAAAGCCATAGTGGTAGTGTTCTTTTTTCCGTTTAATATAAGAGTTTCTGGGACCATAATCTTAAAATGATAGACTCTAGAGCTAAAATGTAGCTAAAGAGGAAAGTTTATTGTGGAAACTAGTAAAATAGGCATGGAGACTTTTGCATGTGTATATATTTTTCTTCTTTTCTCTTTGTATCAGCTCTGAGGAGAGTTTTTCCTCCCACCTTTTTTCAGTACCTGTCTTTTCCATGTTTTCTGTCTTTTGTATTGTAGAGTTTTACTGTGGACATGGATCTAAAGGTAAAAAGATTTCTGAGTTCCAGTCCTAACTCTACAGCTTACAAGTCGACACCTGAAAAAAAGTCTTCTGTATAATACTATTGAATGTTTTTATGAAAAGTTCAGGAAAAACAGAAGTTTCAGCAAATGGTATTCCTGCCCCAACCATGTGATGTACTTTTGCCTCTTGGTACAGTAAAGGTGATACATAGTGTGGCAATAAGAAGTACCGTAATTGGTCATTGCTGTGACCTCGTTTTATGTTAAGCCTCAGTGTTAATTTCACTGTTCATATGATGAGAGTAGAATGTAATAATTTGTGGCTGTGTTAATTGCTTTGATATAAATTGCTATATGTATGCCAAAGTGGTGTTCCTTTTTTCTTTCACTTTGGTGTCCGTCTTCATATTTTTAGATTCTAGTCCTGCACTAATTTCTCCACCTTCCTTCCCCATAGTGTTTCTGGACCTGTATGCTTCCCATGTATGTTCTCAAGGGCCTCCTCTTTTATGGTGAAACTATCAAAACAAAAAAAAAAAGAGAATGGGAGTTGCATGACACACTAAGGCAATGGTGATTGGTTTTTTTATCAATATGGATAACACCTTCCAACATGTACTCTTTGACTTGCAATGTTCAGGGTGATTTAGTTGAAAACTGATTGGGATTGCACAATTACAATGTAGTACACTTCTAACTAGTTTATATATAGAAGAGTAAACATATAGATGAGCAAGACTTTTGTAAAACTATTTTAATGTATGTGACATTTAGATTCTTATGGCGATGTGTAATATTTAAAAAGTCTATAGGGAAATGATTTGTTCAGTGAATGATGAGTATTTAAGTAGATATTGAAAAGTCTCCTCTGTAGTTGAGGGGGCTGAAAGAGGACAGTATATAGTTCTTGAAAAACAAGGATGCAATCTTTTGGGTAAATACTTTATCATAATGTATATGTGCAAGTGGACTCAATTAGGTTTGCAGAGACAAAAATGATTGTCGAATCTTTACTTTTCACTCTGCAGCCTTTCTCTTTAAAACAATGTTTTAAGTCCTGTCTACCCCGTATGTGTGTATGCACACAATGATTACACAAAGAAGGGATTGTGGTAGCTTGCTATCTGCTGTAAAGTGTTTTTTTCCACGTTTTATCTTAAAATTAACTGCTCTCTAGTTTACAGTTATGCGGTGTTTACCCTATGTGTATTATTTTACACTTAGAGTTAGCAATATTTGTGGGAATGTCCCATGCTGTTGCAGTGTTTTGCTCCACAGTTTAATTTGCCCTATATTGCTAACAAAATCTGGAAAACGGACCCACAAAAATGGACTGTAGACCTCAACTTTACACTTTTTTTTCAACTGGCTTCTAACATGTGTTTGCACAAATCCCTAAACCCACAGACCACACTTCGAAAGTATTCATTATAAGCACTATCTGTTTTTTTTCAGGGACCAAAACCCAAAGTTCTTGAAGAAAAGATGGCAGATCTTGGACAGCAGTTACCTGACGTAGGTCCTGGTGTTGGTCTTCAACATGATGTCAGCTGCATTCTACAAGGAATGCAAAATAAACTGAAGGAGGCAGCAAGAAAAATCTCAGTTCTGAGCCAAGAGAAGCAGCAGCTGATTGAAATGGGAAACAAATTCAGGGCAGAAGTCAGAATGGTATTAAAGGAAGGTAAGTTTATTCTACAGAAGAGTGCTACCTTATATATTTAGAATAAAACCTGGGAATCAGTTCATCCTTTAAGCTGCAGAGAGCTAGGCTTTAATATGAAAACAAAGTACTGGACCTGACTGATTCTTGGTCTGCATAGTTTGTGTGAGACTGGGGTGCTAATTCTTGCAAGTAAGATTATCCTGTGATAGGAGGTGCTAACATAGAACAATGAGAGTCTGTAAGCAGTAACTTTTTGTTGATGAACATCTTAGATGAAGGACTCCCTGGTGCTCAGATGTCAGTATGGGAACTGGAAGTTGAACTAAAATTTATTTTAAGAGCAGAAAAGAGGCAGTTTGACTCTTAGAATAAAAACTAATGCTTTATGAAAGTGGAAGAGAAAGCAGAATAAGCTTACTATAGAGTAAACTTGAATCAAGAGTATATATAATGTAAGAAGATTTCGCTGCAGACATTTAAGTTCCATGCAACAATTGCTCTGGCAATGAAGCAAAGGAAGAAACCATGAGGCCTGTTTCTGCATAGCATTGAATCCGTCTGCAGTGAGAAGGCCTGTGTTCTGTGGTTCATTTATATCCACTATAAACACTTGGTGGGAATGTAATATTGATGACAAAATAACAACAGAGAATGCCTTCCTCAGTATTTTCTCTCCTTTTTAGGATTTTGGCATCCTGTTAGCTATAAGCGCTGCACAGTCTGTATTGCCTCTGGTAATCTTTTTCCAAGAGAGCTTGTCAAAAGAACACAATGTCAGCTGTCAGCTTTAAAGCATCTACAGCACAGGCTTACAACACAGGTAATGATAAGCTCTCTGAAATCTAGTGATAATAAGCAGTTAAGCTGGTTCTAATTCCATGAATATAACTTTCCTTAAAATTCTGCATTTAAATGTCTTTTACTGACTTTAGACCAAATCTTCCTTTGGTACCTAGGAAGATTTCATAGAATCATAGAATATCCTGAGCTGGAAGGGACCCATGAGGATCTTCAAGTCCTGACTCCACGCAGGGCAACTTAGAAGTTAAACTGTGAATCTAAGAGCATTGTCCAAATGCTTCTTGAACACCGACAGGGTTGGGGCCATGACCACTCCCTGGGGAACTTGTTCCAGTGCTTGACCGCCCTCTCAGGGAAGGACTTCTTCCTAATATCCAGTCTCAAGTTCCTCTGATGCAGATTTAAGCCATTACCTCACATCCTATTACCTGACACCAGAAAGAAGAGATTGACACCTCCCTCTCTGCTCCCCCTCCTGAGGACGTTGTAGACAGCAATGAGGTCAGCCCTCAGTCTCCTCTTTTCTAAGCTGAACAAGCCAAGTATCCTCAGTGGCTCCTCATAAGTTTTGCCCTCTCATTCTGTCACCATCTTTGTTGCCCGCCTTGAGACACATTCTAATGTTTCTATATCCTTCTCATATTGTGGAGCTCAAAACTGCACACAGTACTCGAGGTGAGCCCACACCAATGCTGAATGTAGTGAGACAATCACTCCTTTCGACTGGTTAGCTGTACTGTGCCTGATGCGCCCCAGGATACTGTTGGCCCTTTTGGCCGCCAGGGCTCGTTGTTGACTCATATTGAGCTTGCCATCAACCAGCACCCCCAGATCCCTTTCTGCAGGGCTGCACTCCAGCCTTTTGTCCACCAATCTGTACAGACATCCAGGATTACTCTGTCACGGGTGCAGAATCCAGCATTTGCTCTTGTTAAATTTCATATGGTTGGTGATTGCCAAGCACTTCAATCTGTCAAGATCTCTCTATAATCTCTCTCGACCCTCAAGGGAATCAATGAGTCCTCCTAATTTGGTATCATTGGCAAACTTACTTAATGTGCACTCGACTCCCCTGTCCAGGTCATTGATAAAAACATTGAAGAGAACTGGCCCTAAAATTGAGCCCTGGGCAACACCACTAGTAACTGACCACCAGCCAGATTTTACCTCATTTACTTAAAGAGTTTTATTTGTGACTTCAAAATTAACTTTTTTAAACATGATTTTCATCCCATGAATTTCAGAAACTGTTGTGTTAATGCAACATAAATGCAATCCTGAATTACGAGTTTTATAAAGCTTAGTTTTAAATAAGTAAGATAGGCCATTTGAAGGATTTGCAGTATGTTCTAAGATAAACTTGAAAATGATTAATCAGTGAGCATATTTCCAAATATCCGCAGTGGTGGGATTTTAAAGCACCCTTGTCCAAATTACCGTAATACCACATTTTCCATATATGAAAGCAGGATATACAATTAACCTGTCTCTTGTATTTTGTATTTAAAATACAACTTTTAATAGTTAAATTGCAGCTTTCATCAGAGAGACAAATGAAGAAATCCTGGCTCCCCTGGTAGTTAGTGGCAGACCTCCCAGTGACTTCAATAGTCAGGATTTCACTATGTACTTTACTTAATTGATCAGCAGATTTGTTCCTGTGAGGATTGAGTCAGAGCAGCTGATTGTTGTAGTTTTGAGGGCAGTAAACAATGTTCTTTCAGAAAGGGTGAGGTTGTTGCTCCGAGGTATAAAACTCCAGCAGAATTATTAACCAAGGTCAGTTGGGGAAATACTTCCTTTGGGAACCTCTCTGGGCGACTTGTTCCAGTGTTTGATCACCTTCCCAGTAAAGAAGGTTGGGGTTTGTTTTTTTTTTTTTTTTGCCTTATGCTTAAGCAGAGTGTCGTGTACTTCACTTTCTGATGATTGTCTCTCGTGCTTCCACTGTATACCACAGAGAAGAGTCTGGCTCAGTCATCTTTACCTCCTCCCACGACCCCATCAGGTGCTTATACATGTTGAAAAGATCACTCCTGACCTCTCTCTTCTGGAGGCTAAACAAAGCCAGCTTCCCCAACCTTTCCTTGTATGTCAGATGCTCCAGTTTGTTGATCATCTTTGTGGCTGTTTGCTGGACTTGTTCCGGTATGTCCATGACTTTCTTGTACTGGGGAGCCCAAAAGTGGGCACAGTACTCTAAATGTGGTTGCACCAGTGCTTGGTAGAGGGAAATAATCACCTCCCTTGACCTGCTGGCAGTGCTTTTCCTGATGCAGCTGAGGACGCTGTTGGCCACAGGCTTCAGGAGCGCATTGCTGCCTCATGTTCAACTTGTAGTCCACCGAGTTTTGTGTTTCTTTTCTGCTGAGTGGCTTTCCAAGCAGTCAGCCTTCAGCCTGTTAGATTGAAACTGCAATCTCCTCTGCCTTTGAGGAAAAAGCAACTGAATTAAAGCTAATCTCCTCTGGAGGATCCTGTTTAATTCTCTCTTTATGCATTCTTATTTCTCTTGACTGAAATCCAGAACAGATTGAGAGCATTTTTGTGGTTTACTACGATTCTTCCAGGAATATGCTGGAGATTGAAATTTAATGTTTCTCTTTTTCATACTAAGATCTCTGTGATAATATGAAACTGCACAGGAGGTAATCCTATCACGTTGTCAGATTGCACTAAGAAATCACAGCTGTCAGTTATTTACTTGAAAATTTTACCTGAAAATTTATCTGAACACATTCTGAAAACATCTTAAATGTTTTTACATCTAAACACATTCTAAAATGATAAGATGGAATAATGACATATTCATTTTGAGCGTGCCATCCTGTGGTTTTTGAGCCTTAAGTTATCACTATCCGATGTTATCTAGTTGGCCTAGGTGTATTACAAAGTATATGAACCATCCAGACAGTTTGAATGACAAAGGTGAGTTTCTTAAAAGAGCCAGTGGAAGTAAATTCTAATGAATATCTGATTTTTCTTACAGTTAAGAATGGTGTTAAAGAAAGAAAAAAACACATATTAACCTCGCTTAGAGTAAGTGCTGCAAATTAGGTAAATGAAGGCTAAGTGATTTGGCTGGTACTAATTTAACTAGTTGTATGTCTGGGGATGGTGTGCTTTCAATTTGCAATTTAGTTCTGCCGAAAACAGATATTTTTTTTCCTTTGAAGTAAAACAGCACTACAGATTAGCCATGTAATTATACCCATTAGGGATCTTATCAATGCTTATAAATACCTTAAGGGTGAGTGTCAAGAGGATGGGGCCAGACTTTTCAGTGGTGTCCAGTGACAGGTTAAGGGACAGTGGGCACAAACTGAAACACAGGAAGTTCCATCTGAATATGAGGAAAAAATTCTGTACTTTGAGGGTGACAGAGCACTAGCACAGGCTGCCCAGAGAGGTTGTGGAGTCTCCTTCTCTGGAGATACTCAAAACCCGCCTGGACGTGATCATGTGCAACTTGCTGTAGGTGACCCTGCTTTGGCAGGAGAGGTTGGACTAGATGATCTTCAGAGGTCCCTTCCAACCACAAGCATTCTGTGATTCTGTGATGTTAGCTGGACTAATTACAAAAACTTCTGAGTCACTAGATATGAGAAAATAGTGTAAGAAAAATGAAGTGCAAAGATCGTCCAGCAATTAAATTTGAGAACAAGTGTTGACAGGGTCAAGTTCAGTGTTCTTATGTCAGGTCTTTAGGCAGACAGTTATCCAGCTTCTGCATAGGATTGCTATTCTCTTGGATAAAGAATAGTAGTAAGAACCGATAGTACTTGTTTGAAGGGCTAAAATATTTGAATATGAAAGGAAAAGGCTCTCCAAGCATCCAAAGGGTGCAGCAGTATTTCAGCCAGGGAAGACATATATTTGGGGAAGAAAATAGGTACACATGTTTCTTTGCTAAGGTGAATCTATCAGACTGAATCTATGGCAACATTTTGGAATATATTCTAAGGGAACCTGACAGGGAAGAACTCTGTGTTTGGACATCCTATCACAGGTGCTTGAATTTCTCTTAGCTTCTTCCTAGCAGAAGATATCCAACAGGAGGGGCACTCCTTTTTGACGGAGAAAGGTTGCCTGAAGTCAAAAGGCTATGCTGTTAGAGTCAATTAGAACCAAATTTGAACATATTGTTTGAGTGAAAATAAACCCCCGTTCTTCTTTACTGCCCATTAGTCAATGAAGAAGTTTTAAAGGTTGCAGTGTGAGCAAACATTATAAACCATCCATCAGACAGTAATAAACTGAGAATGCCATCTGCTGTACCTTTACAGAGCTAATGGAGGCTTATTCTTCCGTAGATATAGCAGAAATTGAGAGTTGTAACACGGCAGTCAGATAAGTGCAACGTGAGCTGGAGAATCTGGTATATTTTACAAAATTTATCTAATCAAGTTCTTTTGACACCAAAAGTGTTAGTGAGGGCATCAAAAATACTAGTTAGGACATACCATAGTGAAAGCCGTCTGGGTTCCGAGACTGGGAAGGCTCAAATGATTTGAGCTCTGTGAGAACAGGTCTAGGAATTCAGCACTGTTTTGCAGCTGTTCATTGACAGTCTGAGGACCGGATCAAGAGCTGTCACAGTAGCACTGTCACAAGAAGTATTAGCATCTTCTTGTAGTGTGAGGAAGGTCCTCAGAGGAAAGAATCAGGGAGCGTTAAATAAGTAGCCTCACTGGAGTATCAATGATACATCTTATGGGACAGTGGTATGGGCTACTTCTGGAGCAGGAGATCTTGAACTTCTTGTAAAACTCCAAGGTGAAAAGGTCAGCTCTGGTCCTAGATGACGGTCCTGAGCATATGATTCTCATCTCCCTCTTGTGAGTTTTTAGGAGGAAATAAGCAAGGCAGCTGTTGAAGTGTTCAGGAAGCCTGGAAAGTGGTCTGCCAACAGATGAACTTACTGTGGAATGCCTCAGCATGCTTGTGGATATGTTATTTCAAGATGATTGTGAACATCTTATAAACTTAAAGTCACAAACTTGGCATCCTTTGTTCCATTGAACTTTCAATTCAGTGAACTGTTTCTTAAGTTCTTTAACATCGGGAATAATTTTTACAAAGGAGATTAGGGTCCAGCAAAGCATTTGAGTAAACCTTTTGTAGCCTGCTTGTTTTGTCTGTGCACTGCTTGGATCAAGGTCTGAAAAGGATTAGCTAAATACTTATACTAAACTTATGTAAAAGAGATTTCCAGATCTGGGCAAAATTGCCACAATTCAGAACCACATTTTGTACAATTTTTCTTTCTTCTCCACCTCTTCAATTTTTCTTTCTTTCACAACTCATCTTAGAACTTAGCTGACGTAAATTGAGACCAATGAATATTCATTGCCCGTCCATCCCAGTCTTCCCTTGCCTTATTTTTAATGAGCTAGATACTGTGTTTGCTATTTTTCTGGCATCTCATGTCTCCCATGTTCTTTTTAAGATCATTAAAGATTATTCTTGCTTTTGTAAGAATAAATAGATTTTAAAAATACAGTGGGTCCATGGCTCTTGGAGAGGTAGGATGTGACTGTGAGTTACCAGATGGTGTGCTAAACTCCAGGAGTAGTAGTCCAGCCTCTTCAGCTCATGAGTTGCTTGGAGGTCATGATTGAAGTGGCTATTATTGAGGATCTTTCCAGCTCTGGAACCTTTGGGATCATCTCTAATACTGCTGGAATTTGTGCTGACTGGAAAGAAGGATAGCCTTTCTTGTATCCAAGCTGTTCATCTTCAGTAGTCTCATTCCAGGCTGCTCTTTGCCCAGAACATACCTGCTGAGGCTTTAGCTCCTGCACTGAAGCTGAGCTCCAGCTTGAGCTTCCAAACACTGCTATTTTAGTTTGGGTGTTTTTCTTCTAGGTAATCACTCTTACTAGCCAGGCAACATTTGCTCCAGTGCTCAAAATCATCATGCTTGCCAAAAACTGAGAGAATTTATTGCTGTTATACCTACAGGATTTTCAGTGTCAGTTACTTTATATGATGGGCTTACGTTTTGTTTCTTTAGTCTTAAATATATAGCAAAAGACTTTGGTGTTTATTTTCATCTCCTTTGACAGGGCTGAGGCAGTTCACTTTTAATTAAATCTCACTGTAATTGCTACATTTTGAAAGTTGGTGAAACTTCGTGGGGTAATTAGGGTTTTTTAGTTGCTGTCAAATTACTTTTCCATAGCTGCTTTATTTTCTTTGGTTTTTCAGGACTTCTTTGGGAGTTTTTCTTCTGTAATTTAATCATGGGAAAAGACAGAAGAATGACCCTGACAATGTAAACTTGAGAAACAAGCAGGATGATAGTAACAGCAGCAAGAAATGTAGATTTTGAGCAGATTTAGTAAGAGCTTTATTAGGAGGGTAGTTTGGCCCTGTTGACCTGAAGGGACCATAATTTTGTTTAATGTTATTTATAACTGATTATTTTAAATCTAGCAGTGTAACAGCAAACTGAGCTATAAATGTATTATTTTTAGAGACCATGAGTCTCCCCTTTTGTTATTAGTGTTAATGTAATATTTCATATTAGGAGCTACAGTATGCGAAGCAACAGCATCCTTCAAGGATCTCTTCTCTAATTGCCTGCCCTCGCTTAAAGGAAGAAGAAGCTCCAAGCAGCAGTGGGGAAGAAACAGAATTAGTATCCACTGAGGTACAGTGCAGTTTTATCATCAATGTAATATGCCTTCAGTTGGATTTTTCAATTGCAATTGCTCAACAGTCATCTCCTGGAAGACGTAAAAATATATGTCTTTTTTTAAGTTAAGCATTGTTCCTGTACAAAATAGTATTTGTTAACACTTAATAAACTAGGGTTTCTCAGTCACTTTCATGATGTTGCAAATAATCGTCTTGTACAACCTTTCAAAATTAAAAATAATTTTTTTTGGTCTTGTCTCTTGCTGAAACCTTCTATCTTTCCAAGACCAAGATGCCACTGTGAGATTTAACTAATTTTCAGATGTCTTTGCTGTGAAAAGTATGTGTATGTGTAAGATTGTGTTTGAATTTGAACAGGGTCAGCTGGGTTTCTCTATTGAAAATCATGGGCCAGAGCAACGAAAGACAGATACATCCTCAAAGATCATTCGAAGTCAGCCACTCACGCAGAGTTCTAGTCAAGCCCAGCAGTTCCAGCTTTCTTCATCTAGACCATGTAATTTCTGCCAAGGTATCTGGCAAACTTTAGAGATGGGATCAAGCCCTGCTATTCTCAGTCCTCAAAAAAACACCGACCAAGGTAAGCATACTTTGTAAAGTAGTCACAGTATTTGACTCTTCTAGAAGAATGAAAGTACAGTAGTGGATTCTGCCTCCTTCCCCTACATTTTTTACATGACTGCTACTGTTGTTACAGTCCTGTAATCAGAATCTGAAGATCTAATGAGTTACTTGAAGGGAATCTCACTGTTGCCATCAGAAGTCAGAATGAAGAGGAATGCCTATATAGTTCTCTGGTTTTAATGCCATTGTTGCAAATACTTCTCCCCTTTTGTTAAATACTCCTGGAAAATGTAAATACCCTTCTGTTTTGACATGGTCTAAAACTTATTTGGGGCAAATATGAAAGCGTCTATCTGAGAATTGCACACTTCATGTGCTGCCAAGTGACTGTTAGATCAAATTGTAATTTGGCAAATCCTTGCTTAATCATTATTTTTGTGGTAGGTTAATAGCTAAAATACCATGTAGTGTGCTAAGACCCAAAGGCCAAAAGTGAGATCATGGGCATAATGTGGTATATGCTGTGGGCACACAGTGAACTAGGTGTTGTTATTCACTAGAATTTTACAGTCCAGTACAACAAGTTGGAACATGAAAAAATAAAAGCAGACACAAATTTTTATATGTGAGACAGCATCCTGACTTTACTTGTCAGACAGTATTAGGTTAGGATGAGAGGAGAAGGTAAAACCTAGGTCATAGATGGAACATTAATCAATGTTATACTTCGACAAAAAGCACCACATGTTCTTGGAAATTTTAGCAGGAGCACCATTTGTAAGATATGTGCAGTAAAGTGTAGCCTCTTCACAGTGGTAGCCATTTTAGTGGTAGCCATTATGTTGAGCAGTGTATTGCAGATGAATGTTATGTCTCCCAAACTGTTGGCGTGTTCATGAAGTAATCTTTCATCGTCAAAACTTTGGAAAACTGTTCTAACATCTGCTGTAGATGGGACAAAAAGTAATGGCCTTAAATTATAATAGTGTAAAAAATCTTAAGGCTGGCTAATAATGGAGTATGTTCCCCAGAAGGACTGTAGACTCTTCTTCATTGAAGGTCTTTATAAATAGACAGACAAACATTTCTCCAGAATTTTCCAAGTAAAGGTGATTTTTATTTTTTGTAAGAGGCATAGCGTTCAATAAATTATTTCTTACAATGCTGTGGGGCTTGTGTGGATTGTTTGGGTTTTTGGTTTTGATATTATTATTTTTATCATCTTCATTATTCCTGAGATCTGATGGCAACTGTGGAGTAATATGGCAGCCATTTAGCCTTTTCAAATGAGCTTTACATTAATAGTGACCTGTTACCATTACATAGATACTTGTGTGCCGTTAACCACATACCAGACTGCAGGAGCAAGAATGCAGCCAGTGGGTTAAAGGAAGTGATTTGTTCCCCTCTATTTGATACTTTGGAGGCCACATCTGGAGTACTGTATTCAGTTTTGGACCCTCTGGTACAAAGGATTGATAAACTGGAGTCCATTGGAGATCCACTAAGATAGCTGCGGTGCTGAAACACGTTACATGAGAAGAGGTTTAGAGACCTGGGTTGTTCAATGTGGAAAAGAGTCAACGGGTGATCTGATTGGTGCTTTTTAACTACCCAGTGAGGAATTTTGGAGAAGACAAAGCCATACTCTTAGAGGTGCACAGTCAAACGAAGAGGCAATGGACACAGGTTGTGTCAAGATACATTCTGAGCAGGGATTGATAAGCACTGTGACCTTGTGACGTTCAACAAGGCCAAGTGCAAGGTCCTGCACATGGGTCGGGGCAATCCCAAACACAAATACAGGCTGGGTGGAGAATGGATTGAGAGCAGCCCTGCAGAGAAGGACTTGGGAGTGTTGGCTAGCGAAAAGCTCAACATGACCCAGCAATGTGCGCTGGCAGCCCAGAAAGCCAGCCATATCCTGGGTTACATCACAAGCAGCGTGACCAGCAGGTCAAGGGAGGAGATTCTGCCCCTCTGCTCTGCTCTGGTGAGACCCCTCCTGCAGTACTGCCTTCAGCTCTGGGGCCCCCAACACAAGAAGGACATGAACCTGTTGGAGCGAGTCCAGAGGAGGCCATGGAGATGATCCGAGGGCTGGAGAACCTCTCCTGTGAAGACAGGCTGAGAGAGTTGGGGTTGTTCAGCCTGGAAAAGAGAAGCCACTGGGCAGACCTTAGAACAACCTTCCGGTACCTAAAAGGAGCCTACAAGAAAGCTGGGGAAGGACTTTTTACAAGGGCATGTAGTGATAGGACAAGCGCAATGGCTTTAAACTGGAAGAAGATAGATTTAGATTAGATATTAGGGAGAAATTCTTCATGGTGAGGGTGGTGAGGCAGTGGCAGAGGTTGCCTAGAGAAGCTGTGGATGCCCCATCCCTGGGAGTGTTCAAGGCCAGGCTGGATGGGGCTTTGAGCAACCTGGTCTAGGGGAAGGTGTCCCTGCTCATGGCAGGGTTGTTGGAACAAGATGATCTTTAAGACTCCTTCCGGCTAAACTGTGCTAAGATTCTATGGTTCTACGATTTCACCCAGAGGTCCTTTCCAACCTACATTACATCTATTTCAAAAACAGTGTGTAGATGCAATGAACCATCTTTAGCAGAACACAAGAAAAAAAAAATATTTAAAAGAGCTTTCAAAATAAAGAAAGGATTGTAAGTGTATTTATTCACAACAGCTGTGCATTGCAGGGATAAAGTAACGTGCATTGACAGACCTGTAGGAGTGGACCTAGTGCCAACAGTCATGATTCATGCGCTTTTTTTGTGGGGCTGGGACTGAAATAGGAAGAGTATTTCAGGTCAGACCTATATTGACAGGATAAGCAAAAGGATGTCTTTGAAACATTACTGATAGTGCCATGCGGTTTCGTGCTGCTGTATGCATGATGCAACACCACTGGCAGCCTTACAAGGACATCAGTTTCTTAATGTCTAGAAATTTCCAGCCACCGTTGCAAAACTTAATGTAGATTTTTGGGGATCTAGAGAATAGCATACGGGAAAGATGATACTGCCAACATCAAACAAGGGAAACATCAATAAGAGGTGATATTTTCCTGAGAACAACCTTAACTTGATCTCTGCCTGCAGATTTACCCTAAGATCACTTGAGCAGAATTTCTTACTTGAACGTGCAGGCCCTGAAACACTGCATTGCAAGAACAGAACTTTTAAAAACTCTTTGGCGTTGCTTAGCCTTCTCCTCCAGGAAACTGTCCAAATGGTACACTTAATTCTTCTAGACTGAATTCTGCATTTCAGAAAACAAGATTGTGAAAGCAAAATCTTTCTTTTTTTGGAAGAATGTCTCCTCAGAGCAGAATATACAAAATTTTCAAGGAGTTCTGCTTCTGATTTTTAGCAGAGGCTTGCATTATTTTTCATGTGCGAGCTATGGAAAATTAATTCAATCTTTCCTGTTTAAAACCACTCACTGGAATTTAATACATTCATCAAAGACATGGTTACAGTGCATAGAACCGTCATTAAGACGGAGTGACTCGGTACTGTACTTTCAGGTACAAGTGACACACACACAGACTTGAAAGCTCAGTAACAAAAAATGATTTGCAACAAAACAAGCAAGTTAGTTTGCTTGTTCAAACATTTCTTTTAGAAGTTCAACTCTACAAATCTGTCACACCAGTAGCTGTGTTTTATGGGCATTTCTGGTGAAACGCAATTGTAGCATGAGAGTGATTTTTCTGAACCTGTTGAACAGCTTCATTCATTTTTTCATGTGTGAAACAGCCTATTGGGACTTAAAATGGTTGGCATGTCAAGTAAGCCCTGCACTTTGCTGTATTTCCAGCTTTGGACACAATTCAATGATTCAATGTGTTTTGGGGTGTTTATGACTATATGTTAACACTGAATTACTGAAGTGGACTGTTATATATTGCATTCATTTCACCATCAAATTCAGAAATTGTGGAAGCTTCCAATCAAATCAGAAGGCTATGAAATATTTTAATTTTCTCTCTCCTTACTCTACCTGCTGATTTTTAGTTTTTACTGTAGGAATGAGATGGATTTAATAATTTGAATGTTAATTCTGCAGATAAGTAGAGAAAAAGCATTTAGAAGGAACACAGGTTCCTTGTTCAGGTGTTTTTATTGTTCTCTATTGTTGAAAGAAAAAGATCCTGCTGCAGAGGTAGACAGGTACAAGCCATGATGATATTAGAAGCATCAGTGTTACATATGTAGACTGTACTAGTAAGAAATATGTTTCTATATTTCTTTCCTTTTTATATGCCCTATCGCAGAGGTTGAGGGCAGGTGGCAGGCTTCAGTTGGTGATCCGTATCATATGTGTCTTAAATGATGACAGGCCATCCTCAAAAGAAAGTTGCTTGTCGGAAGAGTTGCATGCTTTCCTCTGAAAATCACAACACACGTGTACAACTGTGTGGTTAGCTTCTGTATATGCTGCAAGGTTTCTCTGTTCAACTGTGGCATATAGGGCCATTTTTGATTTTAGAATAAATGTTAGGCAGGAGGAAGGGAAGCTTCGTAAAACATTCAGAAAACTGGAATTTATTTTTCTTCAAGTAATTTAACTTTTAAGTTTTTACATGGTATGGGAGACACTTACTAGTTTTCTGGAAATGCAAACATGACCTATTAAAGTTTGACTATAAGACTGCACTCAGAGTGAAGCCAGTACTATGAAGGGTGCTCTGTGGTACCACGTGAAAAGCTCCTGATCAGCTGTATCTCCTTGGTTCAACAGAGTCTGGGGTCAGTGCAGAGGGAATAAGAGTGTAAGGCAAGCTGTGTCTGCACTTAGAATGTTCCCACTAGTCACTTGGTTTATACAATTTTGAGGTAGATGATATTTTTTTTTTTCCACGCCAAAGCAGGGCTCCAGGTATGGTGGATGGTCCCACTGTACATTTTGAGAAACCCAACGTCCACAGATACTCAGATCTGTGGGCTGGGCATACTAATTTGAGTTTACATTGTAGCTTGACAAAGAACGAGATTGAGCTGCTTTGAAGCAAAGTAACTTTTCTGGTTTACTACTTGAACTTAGCTAGGGGAGTTTCTTTTACTGTAATTCTCTTTGTTACTGTTACTTGCAAAGCTCTGTGGTCTGAAATTCTACACTTTATGGATCAAAAGTTACCTTGAGTGTTTCCACACTAGACAGAATTTCAACAGCTTTGACATCACTGACAGTTCTAAGAGCAATCCATGTGGGTAAAAAGCTGGCCAGAGAAAGAATCTGGTAAAATATTAACAAACAGAAAGAGCGCTCTGGCTCTGGCTTCATTCCGGCTCCAATCAGAGAAGGACTCATGATTTTTTTTCTGTGTTACATAAAACTTCATCTTTGAAGTGTTTCACAAATATTAACTAATCGCCTAGTTACATTTTATTCACTTAAATGTTCTTCTTATGAATAGGAACTTGTTTGAATTGGTGTTCCTGCAGAAGCCCTGTTAGCCGTAAGCAAATATCTAGTGACAAGTTTCTTAAATGAAATTTTCCGTCTGGGGAAATTTCAGTTTGCTTATACATGTCTACCTGTGTCTCTTCAGTTCTGAAAAAAAGATCTGTGAATATTAATTTCTGGCTGTAGTTAACACACATCCCATAGAGGCTACGTTAGTCATTTCAATACATTAAACATTTAGGTCCATTTTCAAAAGCAATTTAGGCTGTTATAGTATTATCTTACTAGCTCTTGTTGGCAAGGCCACTTCTGAAAGTAAGTTACAGGTTTGTAAATTAGGTGTACTTTTTCATTGTTTGTTTGTGAAAACCAAGCTACTGCATTTAAATTTTACTGCACAGTGCATATTCATGCTGATTTTATTCAAGGTCCTTCACACATGTTGAACAGTCCCAAGCAGAACCAGTAACGTATGAAGGTCCTTATTTCAGTGTTCTCTTAGGATATTTCACTTTAAATAGTATTTCTAATTCTGGGCTATTGGTTCTTCATTTTTTTCCACTTTGTAGAACTAACCCTACAAGTTCGCAATTTTATGGTTTTAAATTTCTGGGTTAACACAGATTTTTGACAGTCCAAAACTTTACTATAGCCATATAGAATGCTTGTGTTCTGTGTTGTTGTTCCAAACACCTAACTAAGTAGCCTTTACTCGTTATAACTGTAGTGTCTCTACTAATGTCAAGGGACAAGCATATAGAAGATTTCCCAGGAAGGGATGCATGTGATGCATTGGTGCTTGGTTACTTTGCCTTTGGATCTACAGGATTAGGGCCTCTCATGTTATTTCTGAAAGTCATCCACTTCGTTAAATACAAAAGACCCTTCAAGATTGAGGGAGTATTTTAAAAAACAAACTGTTTGTAAGCAGTGTTAACTGAGTGCTATTTATGGATCTGCTCATTGCTGTTATTTAGACCACAAACAAGAGGTAATCTCATTCTGCTGCGCCTCCCGTTCAAGCAAAATAATCTTTGAAGCTGTATCCAGTACCTTTCAGACACTGCTGTCTGCACTGTTCTAAACTGCTGATGTTGTGAAACTCTGCTTATTACCTGCCACATGTGGTAGAGGTCTAGGGGAATGCACTGTAATGATTAAAGTCCTTTTTCCAGACAGGAAAGTGTACCCAAGGGTCTTCCGTGGGCCAAAGCATCCTCTTTCGTACCTTCTGCATCTGTAGGTAACCACTAGGTGGCAAGCTGAACAACATGATTTCGCATGAATAGCACAAAAGTCCACTGAGCTTTTGCCACCTGTAATAACAAACGCCACCAAGCTGACTCACTGCGGAGATTGCACACACACAAGTGAACAGCTGGTTCAAGCTAAGCCTGAACATAAAAAAATGTTTTGAAAAGTGTCATGTTTTGACAGTCGCCGTGGTGTCATGCTTTGCATAGAGCTATAAACCCTCAATAGATTAAATCATTCCATAATTCAATAATATTTTTTTGTTTCCTTCCATGTAGAATTTTATTTGGACTTTCTTCCATGTTCTGTTGCCTGTGAAGATTTGCCTTATCCTACTAATAACTTATCTTTGTCAATTTGAGCACTTCTTATTCTTGCTCTGTGATTGAATAGTACCTGAGACTGAAACCTGTCATGCTCAAGAAATTCAACTAGTACAGAATCCTGTAGGGCAGTATATTATGACTACTTCGGCTGTCTGCTTTGGCTCTCCATAGAAAATCTAAAGTTAAAATCTCAGTCCCTTGAAAAATAAGGATTAAGTGGCTGGAGCCAAACACCTGTAAATATTACCTGTAGCTTACAATGAATACTGTAATTGACCAATTCCACTTATCTTACTTAATGAAACCTATGATAAGACTAAAGTTCCATTAGTTGGAGATAGTGGTTTTCAGAGAATTATGCAAGAGGCTGCAGAATGGACTCCAATTGGTATTAAGACCAGTCTCCCTGCTTCCCAACCAAAGATGTTACTTTTTGAGTTAGTCCTCTCTGGTACATGCAGATATTTTAGACAATAAAAAAGAAGATTTCCACGGTAAATTACTTCGTTTGTGAGAGAAGATGAAAAAAAATCCCAAAAGATAATGGTAGTATTGCAGCTTTGTCAAGCCCACAGAATTGCCTTTGAGCCCTTTGAATCACACAAATCCAAACACGTTTTGCTGCAGCTTTTATGGCTGCTGGTGATTTCTTGAAATAAATCAAACTGTTGCAGCCAACTACTTTATCACCGTTTCACAATATGGGAACAGGTAGGTCTAACTTTGTATCGGGTTGTTCGGTGTGTTGGTATTGCCTTAATTGATACAGATGTTCTCTCACAATGGAGAGAAGGGTAAACTTGTAAAATGTGATATTTAAAAACAGCTGAACAGATAGGTAGGGCTTGACTTGAACAGTTACAATGACTTTCCAGCTGTCTTTCTTTCTCCTGTCTTAAGCAGTCTGGTGCTAATGGAGAATGGACAGGTACAGATGAAGCAAGGATTGAACAGGAGATGCTGATGTATTATACCATCAGTGTCGCAAGCCTTATTGGACAGTTCTGTGTCTCCTATGTACACAAATGGTTCTGTTACTCAATATAAGACTTCAACAATGTGACACTATGGCAGCAATATATTTAGAGAAAAAGAGTTCTCTTCAACTATCCAGTCTCATAATTAAATACAAACATAACTACAAAGTATTTTTCTTTCTTTTTTTGAGCAGTGGAGTTTGAAGTTATACATTCAACTGAGCAATCTGAAGAACCTCATCAAAATATCAAAGCCAAGGATAGACTTGAAATGCCAGCTGCCGATTTGACAGTCAGAGGAACCAGGCTGGAAGTTCAGCAGAAGTTAAAATCCAGGAATTTATCTTGTGCTCATCCCAGAAAACCAAAAATCTCTTCTAACATGGCAAAAATCCGCAACTATAATGTGAAAGACTGATTTCATTTTTGGCAGCAAGTTCCAGGTCCACGCTTGCTATTGACTTACTTTGAAATCTGTAAGTCATATCTAAATATTGGCTTCATTTTTATATGTCAAGTTGGGATGTTTGCAGCCGGAAGAAAGAACAAATACCCTGCTTCATACTGTGAACCCTAAAATAAAGGGTTAATCTATGTACATTATGAGATTACAGTCTTTGCTGTTAATACTGATTTATTTTAATTATATATGTTAAATATTGCTTGCATCATGGATTTAAAAATGCCAAGTTAATAGATACGTAAAGCCTTGTGCCTTTAGGCAGAGCTTGCAAGTCTTTAGCAAACATTTTGTTGAGAAACTGTAGATGTGATTTAAACTTAGAAGTGGGATGCCTCAACCTACTTGTTTTCTTATAATTAACAATGCAACCGTTAATCCTGTGCAGCTATCTTTCTACTTGAAAGGGTTTTAAAACAATTACACCTGAATCTGTATTGTTTCTCATCTTCTGTAGCTCTTTCCACTTGTTCAGACAGCATGAAAGAGTAGAAAATTAAACTTCTGTTGTCACACCAGTAATTCTGTTTTTCCTTAACAAGAGATTGCATAGAGTTTAAAGCAGTGAAAAACATGTTCCTTAGCAACACTTAGAATCGTACAGAAGCGTTGTAACAGATAAGACTTAAAACAGATGAAACTAAAAGAAAACTTGAACGAGTTGTGATGTAGTGAGGGATATCTGTATAGTTATGAACATGCCAGGACATTGAAACAAGTAATCAGTGTATTTTTGTAACATTTCCAGTAACACTGAGCTGTCTTGGGATGTTACAGTGATGAACTTTACTAGAAGTAAAGGAAATACACATGAAAAATGCAAGAAAAACCTTTTTTACTGTGAGGATGGTCAAACACTGGAACAGATTGCCCAGAGAGGTTATGGAGTCTCCATCTGTGGAGATACTCAAAACACAACTAGACGTGGTACTGGGCAACCTGGTCCAGCTGACCCTCCTTGAGTAGAGGGACTGGACTAGGTGACCTCAAGAGGTCCCTTCCAACCTGAGCGATTCTGTGATTCTCTGAGTGGTATCACTGAAGTGAATAATACTTCTCAGTTGCTGTTAAAAACATGTGAAATCTAAACAGGATTAATGAAGGGAGAGAGCTACTTACCCATAAGTGCTTTTTTTTCTGTAGCGCTTTTCTTTTTAGAAATGCTTTCCTGGTACTCTGTGCAAACAGCTGCTCTTTTTGACATCTGACAAGGTGGGAGTAATCATTTTGAGAATTTGAATAATTATTTTTCTACTTCCTGCTGAAAATGTTTTGCTTTAGTGCAAAGGTGCTATGATATTATAATCAGATGCTAAATCTGCAATACATGTCATTGAGATTTTACCAAGCCAAGATGAGGCCTGAGGGACCTTGTGAGCTTCTTTCTAAATCATTTAATTAGTTGAGAGTACTGTCACTGGATTCAATATTTAACATTGTTCACAAGCCGGAACAACATGATGCATTCCCTTGAATCAGGCCCTGAATGAGCTCTTTCTGTAGCTCAAAGCATAGTGGTTTCTAACAAGTACAGGAATTTTGGCCCAGATCACACCAGTTACAGCTCTCACTGGTTATTTCTAGAACATAATGTTTTTAATAGCTGTATATTATCCTGAAAAATATTTTTTTCTTTCTAATTCCATGTTTAATATTGAACTGTAGAGACGCACAGTATTTCAGTGCTATGAGATTCTGTGCATTTAGAGGTGTTAAAAGCAGTGTGCCCTTAGAAAAAGAGCAGTTTGTTCTATAATCTTTGTAACACTGCATCTGAGCCTGGAAAACATTACTCTATTTCTAACATCATGGATATAAGCTCATGGGCTGCAGACTTAAGAAATGCCTTTGTGTAGGTTTCTTTGCAGGTTTTCAGTTTTTTTGTTTGTTTGTTTGAGGGCTTTTAGTTGTGTTGGGTTTTTTTTTGTAGTTGTTTGGTGTCCACCCCCCAGTATGTCACCTGGCATGCCTGGTCATGCAGACCTCTTGCCAGAAACGCAAATTTATTCAGTTTCCCTGAGAAACAGGTTTCCTTAAGGCAACTGTAGGTAAGGGAAGATGATAGCTCTTGATTATTCCATTTTGTTTTACTTGTGATAGAATAAAAGTAGTTCAGTCATTGTACATTTGTTTCTGAACATAGTGTGTAAGTATGCTGAAAATTAACAAAGTATGCATAATGATGATAATTAACACGAACATATTGCTTGGGTCCTGTGTGGGGAGATTGTGCTATGTACTAAACACAGGGGGAAAATTGTCATCTATTTCTCTTATGACCAAAATATTTAAGAAATTTGGCCTTGATTCTCAAGAACCTGATGAGAAAGAGTGGTGACAAAGTAGTACTGTGGATGCTATTGAATTGTACAAAGAAAGGAGAGTCTATTAAAAAGAGAATTCCAGCTGATCACAGAGTACTGAAATGTAAAACAGAGTAAATTGTTATTGTTATCAAAGGGTTAGAAAACTATTATAGTATTGAAAAGTATATGGAAAGTTCTGCCCAGAGAAGGTCATAATCGAGCTGTATTGCATAGCAGCAGTGCTTTAGTGCAGCTCTGGCAGCAGGGGAAAGCACTAATGGGAACGGGACCTCTGACCGAAGCGTTTTCCACCCACAGACGAGAGGTAAGGTAGGGCCTTTCTGCATCCCGGCATTCGGGTCCACATTTGCCGACCTAAAGGCAGGATGGCTTTTTTTGTGTTGGAGTAGCACTCGTAGGTAATATAGAACAAAATTCAAATTTGTTTACTGTTTTGCTTTAATTTAAGGAGTATAAGTTACAGAGAAAGTGGATAAAAAGTGCCTGCAACGGAGAGCGATCTTCCCTTTTCAGCGCTTTGGAAAGGTGGGTGTACCGGCGGCACGGCGGCGACC
>NW_009613489.1:0-8991 GCF_000690535.1 Cariama cristata
AGAGTTAAGTGACACTATTTACTTGTTTACCAAGAGAATTTATGTCATATTTGTTTTTCCCCACCTTCCGTCTGCAGCACTGAAAACTCTGTTGGGGGTGTAGGGGGAGGGAGGAGGAGGAGAGAGTATTATTTGCATTAACCACTGAAATCAAAGCACATTCCCATCTGAAAAATACCACTTCATAGCTTTTGGTATCTTCCTTTTTTTTTTTTTTTTTTTTAATTTTAATTTACAAAAACTTTTTGAAGCTTTCCACGTTCAATATAACCAATCTGAGCTTTGATGCTTTAAAAGTGCCATAAAGAGCTACAGGCAACATCACAGTTAACCAAAAACATATATATTTAAAGGCTCCTGTGAGCACTTGTATCTCTTCTGAATGTTGTGGGTGGTTATTTTTTTTTTTTCATTTGCAAGCAAGCACTGAATAGATGTTCGCTTGTTTATTCCACTCAGTAACAGGCATTTCGTATTTTGTAGCAGCAAGAAAAATGTTTTAAAAGGTCACAGTGAAATGTGACCTGTCTGGGAACACATATGTCCTATACTCACCAGCGCATCGTTCCTGCATTTTGGGTCACCATACCCCAGAAGAAGGGCAATACGATCAGTGTTTTTATAGGTAAGGAAATCAAAGCACAGGCTAGATAGGTATGTCACTTCATGTCCCATTGGGAGCGCAGAGTTAAAGAAGGAACCGAGTCTGTGTCTCGTGGAACTCCCCTCGCCACCACAGCCTCCTCCATCTTCACAAACCATCTCCGTGCTGAGGCTCAACCCACTCGCTGGGTCAAATTCTCAAATAACGTAAAATGGCTTCGCTTCATGGAGTTCTGTAAATGGAGTAGATCCCTGACTGTGGGTTTGAGAAGGGGCTTTTGGGATTTGGGGTCTGTGATCCACCAGCTCTGTAGCTCCTATTTTTTAATACACTTCTAGGTGTATTTCGATTATTTGGCAAATGATTCCCCCCTCTGCCCAATTGTGTTGCTAAGAATTGTCCACACCGATACATCTAAGAAATCTCACAAGGACCGACCTAGAAATATGTTCCTTACGTGCAAGGAAAACAGGCTAATTCCTAGGAGATTCCTCATTTGGATCAGAGAAGGGATCAGTTACCTCCCCCCCGTATCCATACATTTTTGGTCTGGGTTTCATTGCTCAGAACTTAGGTTGGTGCATGCAAAATACGTTTGTGTGTATTTCAGAGCTCTGGGGCATATGAAAATGTGATCATTCATAACCGCATCTCCCAATTTAAGGCATGCAGTTTCGGAGGCCTAGGCTTAGCCACCGAAAATTTGGTCCTTATTGTCTCATGTCCCAAATCTGCAATTACTTATGTCCACATTTAATTTTATACATGTGAGCAGCCTCACGGTATGAAACACAGACACGATTAAGAAGATACTTCCACTACCACCTCCTATAAAAGTGAGCAGCTGAAAAAGGGATCGTTCGCTCAGTTAGCGATAAGCATTCCCTGGGGTGCAGGATCCCCCATATACTCAGTGTAGCAGAGTTGTGCTAACACACAAGGTTTAAGGGAGAGATTCTGTGTGAATTACCTTGCACCAAATAAGGGATTTCATGCGTTAACTCTAGATACTGATTTAAAAAAAAAAATCCAATTTTTATTTCATCACCACCACCAGGTCAGTTAACCTGCAAACATGCAACCCGGCCCTGCTTTGTATGTTCTGTCTGTTTTGTCGAAAGAATATGGAACTGAACCATGGCTCTGAAGACTTAAAAATCTGGTTCTGCCATGGGATTGCTTTGCCTTTGACCAAGCTGCTTCACCCCGCCGTGGCTCCGTTTCTGTTCCCACCTCTGTCTCGTCCGACCAAGGGCAGTCTCTTGCAGTGCATTCATTCGGTGCCCAGCGTAATGGGGAACCAAAATGACCAGGCTGTCTCATTCTCGCAATAATAACACACATCACTGCTGCTCTGGGTTAGCTAAATGTCTCCTGAAGCTGGAGGATGTCTAAGAAACACCTAAGTGCTGCAAGAGCTGCTGTTAATTCAGTAGGTGAAGGTGAACCAACTCTGCACTAGCGCTTCTCCACCGTGTCTCAGAAATAGCGAAGATGTTGTACCTGTCAAGGCTCCAAGGAGATCGATCGTAATAATTATCGCTCCCTTAAGTCTCTTTAGTAGACTTCAGGCTGTTGCCACTTTGGGTCTTGAAGAGTCTGCCTCACGGAAAGCTGCCCTGTTGCAGTCAGGCTCCTTTTCTTGCTTCTTGCACTAGTTGCGTGTCAGACGGATTCTTCAAACGAGCCCTTGCTACAACTGGCACTGCCTTTGCAGTCACGCAGTGATGTGCAAGGAGCATGTTGATACTCATTGTGAAGGGGCATCATTAATGTTTCACGATCAAGGTTATACGTCGTCGTGAGAAGTGCTGCACTTCTGGCTACTAATGACAACCAGTGATATCAAGGGAAAACTTGGGCTGCCGGTGGTTTGTATGGGGCTTGTCTGGCTTTGATTCCAGCCTTCCCTCCAGTTGCCTGCACGCTCTTGCCATTCAAGCCTCTGATCTTTGCGGGGGGTTTGGAGGGTTGGGCAAGATTGTCTACTTGAAATGCATTAGAACAAAAAGTGACATCGGCAGTGTCGGTGTCATTTCGTCCCTCCTCTCTCCGGGAACCATAAGCCTCGATCAGAGTTGTGTGACTTTACAGTTCCCATTTCCTCACTTCTCAGTCACAAATATGACAACAGAGCAAGTGACTGTAATTCTTTTCAGTAGAGGGAGAAAACACCTTGGGGCTGTTTGCCAAGCCGATCGGAATCAATGTTCCCCCCGAAAATGCAGTGGCACTAGCTAAGGGAGCTGCAGTAAAAACTGATGGGCGTACTCCTGCCCTGTTTCTTTGACACCTTCTGTTTGATCCCGATCAGGGCTGACCTGCCCACAAAAACAGGGAACTTATAGCTTATTCTCCACATCACCGGGACTCCAAGATTATAATTGCTCAGACCTCTGGGTTTGGGACACAAGTCTGATTTCCTCAGGGCTCACCTAAGACTGACCTACTCGGTGCACATGGGATTTCAGTTTGGATGCAGGGCAGGGACCCGAGGGGGAGAGGAGCCCCCCGCTAGGGAGGGGGTAGAAAGGATGTCTTGTTTATGGGTGAAGGCGCCCGGCTCCCCTCGCCCAGGCGGCACTGCTTATGATGTACCTTTCAGAAGGGCGAGAGGGTGAGGGGACTGGAAACACTTCAGAAACGTAAATGCCGTCCATTTGTTTATAATTTTATACCCCGACATGTAACCTGAACCTGATGGAGTCAATAAAGAATTAAACCTCTGCATGTTTCCTACCTCAAAAATACTGGAGCAAATCCAGGGCTCTGGAAGGCAAATTATTCCAAAGAGCTGAAAGGAAAAGGAAAAAAGAAGCCCGACTTTCTGTATTCTTTTTTTTTTTTCTTTTTCCTTTTCCCAAAGTTTTGAAAGAGTGCCCTTACTTGTTCTCCAGCATCAATGGGTGACCAACGTATTTTCAGGACATGGCCAGCTAGCTGTGAAGCAAGCCCCACGATTTACAAATAATTACATTTGTGCAGAGGAGTTTTGAGGACAGAAACTAATTCCAAGGGAACGAAATTTCTCAGTCTGAGAAGGAGTCTCAGTGAGGACTTTTCATTTTCCATTCTTTTTTTCAGGGAGAAGAATTTTCTGCTCACAAAATATAAGTTAAACACCTTGGGATGAGCTTACTTGTTGCAATTATGTAATTTGGGTTATTAAATAAGCTGCGAACATACTTTGCCATTAGCATTCCTGTTCTATTTAACTTCTATTTATATTGTGGAGTGTTTGTTGTTGCTTGTTTGTTTGTTTGTTTGTTTTTTTAAATGTAGGCTATAATCAGCTGACATAGGGTAAAACTGACTTAGCTGTAAATCTAGTATCTGGATTTTGTGTGCCACAAATGTCAGGGTCACATGGAGAGAGAGGTGTTGATTTGGCTGATTAAATAAAATTAAAAACATGTAGGACAGTGTGATGTTGTCCTGTCCATCTCTCTTGGCTCAATATTCTCTAGCCTTTTTTTATATCCAACTCATGCCAGTGATGAGCCAACTATTTCAAGGTATTGCAAATGTATAATTTCTTTCTCTTCTCCTGGAGTGCCCTGGTTCAGACTGTGAAGAAAATACACTGACAAAACAATGTGGTCAGGTTAGAGGATTTTACTGCAGAGACCATGCTGTTGTTTAGGAGCTGTACAGCTCCTGGTGCACCGGGCAAAGAGCGAGGGAGAGGACAGTATCTTGGGAACTCTGTACATATATATTTATTTTGTAAAGTAACAGAACTACAGCCTGTGGGACTGTAAGCCTATGGGATATATAAGGAATGGTAAATTTGAGCTACCTCCAACTGCGATTTTTACATAAGGGCTACATATGATCAAAGCGTATGTATACTATAATTGATGATGGCTAGATAGATAGATCTGGGAGTAGGGAAATTAGCAGCTCGATTGCTCATGCCCCACATCACCCACAATATTACATCGGGGCAAAGCGATCAAAAGAAAAGCGGTTACCAGCGACCGCTCTCAGGGCACAGCAGCAAAGAGGCGGCCCCAGGGAAATGGAATTCAAATATCTGGACCTGCAGAGGAAGGAGGGGGTTTGAGTCCTGGCAGGACTCCGGAGAGCTTTGCACATAAGCCGAGACAGCTCTGTAGCCACTAGAAATCAGAAGAGCTGCGCTGAGATGGGGACGATATGCTGCTTCACCTTACTCCATCATCCATCCCACGCGTGTCCCTCTTCGGGGCTGAACTACGCTCCCAGTTACAGCGCTTCAGCTCTGAAGACGATGGGCTGGTTCCGTGCGGCCAAGAGGAAAATCTGGCTCTCGCTCTTTCCGAATGGCCGGGCAGCAGGGACTGTCCCCTTCCTCTGCCCTAGTGTCACTGGTCCTCTTGGCTCCTTCCAGTCCCCTGTAGCTTTCCTGCTCAGCCGGCTGAAAGGCTGCCAGATTCCCAGAGGTTTAGCCACTCCTGACCTGTCCTATGGATCTAGAGGTAAGGAGATCATGAGCCCGCTGCACCCCTTTTTGGGGGCCAGCCTTGCCTTTTCCCAGCGCCAGCTGTGACCCCCAAGTAACATGCTTTAAAAACAGCCTCTCAGAACGGTAAGGGTGTTTTGGTTGGGGTTTTGTTGGTTGGTTTTTTTTTTTGGCTAACTTTATCAGTGCCCGAGCACGCCTTGAAGTGTCAGCTTGACATAATATGTAACAGTAATTAAGAAATAAGCCTCTTGCCCGGTTTCACAGCAATCATTTAGCTAAGTAACTACCATGGTCCAGTGCCTCAAAAATCACCATTAGCCCACGCCACTTATGGCCATAAAATTTCTTGTTTTCTGCTTTTCATCGGACTCACCCTGGAATCTTCGTTTTGCTTTATTTATACATTTGCACTCAAACAATGGCAATAAACCCATTCCCAGAGTGTTGCAAATCAGAAATTTGTCCACATTTTTTCCACCACCTTCCTGGGTGAAGCCGCCTTTTGCTTGGGAACGGCGGTGGCTGGAGGCAGCTGGGAGCGGGGGGAGCAGGGTGTCGCTTGGAGATTGATCGGTGCTGTTGGAAGTCGCTGGGATGGGGCAGAGAGGGGGAGCTGGAGGAATCTGGCATGAAAAGGCAGTTTGTGGTGACAGGAGTTTCTTTTGAAAGACCTGATTGAATCAGACCTGAGGCGGGAAGAAACGGCTGTTGCCTTCATTGAGTTTTCGCTAACTTTTCCCCCCCTCCTACCATCGAGGTTTTCAGTTCGGGCTTTTTTGCTTTGTTCTGTTTTAATGTGTCCTATACTGTTTAAGCTGGAAGAAATAACCACGAGGTCCTGCCTGCAGAGTGAAAAAAAAAAAAAAAAAAGAAAGATCAAGGACATCTCCCTCAGTTCCTAGCAGCCTGTGAGACGTATTTTTAAGCATTCTAAACCAGTAGACCACTAATTTCAACAGAGCCTGTGCTTTTTAAACTGGTTCACTATTAGGCACTTAGCCTCCGTAAATTACGATTAAAGCTCTCTGCAGACAACTCAATGGACCGGATCGGGATGCTGTGACATGAACCGACTTGTCTTAGTTGGTACAATTTATGGAGAAAGCTGCTTGCCTGGCCTTATTACCCCAGTGTCTGCAACCTGCCTTTCCCTGGGGACAGTGTTGCAATCCACGCTTGCAATCATAGATGCTAAACAGTTTGTCTTTAATTAAATAAAAGTCTATGATGCTCTGTACCCCATTTTCCCCGATATCAGGCTCGCCCCTTTACCACTACATCTCCTGTGGGCCCGGTTCAGGTTTTACTGGGTGGCTGACTTACAGAGTAATGACTGCTCACTCAAGCAAGCGCCAGCTGGCATTATGGAGATTTACCCCCAGTGACATCTGAATTGAGCTTTGAGTAAATGCCCTCGTATTTGGTCCACTCAACTTCAGAGGGAGTTTTGTCTGAATCAAAAGAAATAGGGACGGAGAGGGGAAAAAAAAAAAAAAAAAGATTTTAGGACTTAGCGGTTAGTGAAGTCGGACTGCCCGGATTTCCCTCTCTTGTGGCATTTGGACACTAGAGAAAGTGCTGGGACTTAAACTGAACTATCGACTTTTGGAGGAAAAATTCCTACTGGCAAGAGCAGCCTTGTGCTGACTGACGTGTGCAGGAGATGACCTACTAAGTATTTTTTTTTCTTACTGTTAAGTTTCTTCCTCCCTGGCTTCATGGTTATTCAAAGTTATTCTGCTAAAATCCATCTTCTCCCCGAACCCTCTTGCGAGCATCTCTCTCTCTTCAGGAAGACAAAAATCTTGCTCTTTCTGCGTAAGGACCTGTATAATCTACCCTGATTACAACTGCCTGCCCTTGCTCCTTGCACCCCCCAGCCTCTCCTCTCCCGTTTCTTTCACCCCTTATGAACCACTTCCCAAATCTCAGAGATCAATCCCTTAAACTGCCTTTCCCCCCAAAACTCTTCCTGCCCTGTTTTTCTACCCAGTGTGCTCCCTCCAAGCTGCCAGCAGCTGACGGCTGCCTGTGCCCCCCCAGTCCCACTGCGATGTGTGCGGCAGCCCGGAGGCCACGGTTTATGCACACAAGACAAACTTCCCTCTCAGCAAAACAGCACGGGTATGATGCTGTAACGTGGGTATCGTCAATATGCCGTAGCCCCTTTGTTGTCACCCTCCAGGTCAGGTATGCCGAGGGGCCTGCATGCACAGCCACCCTCCGCTCCCTCACAGCAAATGGACGCCTCAGGCGTGCCCAACTCTTTTCTGCCTTCAGGCTGGAGGGAAGCTAAGGCAGGGCCCTGCCTTCTTTAGGCTAAGGGAAAATGGAGTTTTTTCTACTCCCTCAGCCCTTCTCCAGGCCACCTTGGGCACTGACTCCCTGAGGGAACAGCCATCAAGTCCCAGCGGTAATGACTGCCGGGCACCTGAGGTACCTCCTGCCTCTGGCACCTCCCACCACACCCAGGTGCCTGCCCAGCCCTGATTGGCTGGGCTACCTGCAGGAGGCGGGCCTGCAGGGAAGGGAACCAATGGGAGCACACCCCCTCACCTGAGGGGACCCGAGCGGCTCACAAGAGGCAGTCGGGGTGCAGCTGTGGGGGGCTGATGGAGGGCTCTGCTTGTCGGGCTTGGCAGGCTGTGGTCTGGGCAGGGCTGGCAGTTAGTTGGGCTGGCTGTGTGACAGAGTGGGTGTGGCAGGGTCAGTCAGCCCTGGTTTGGGCAATTAATCAGTCAGGGCAGCCCTAATATGGGTGGGTAGCCAGTCAGGGCCGCCCTGCTGCGGGCAGTTAGGGTGGCTGTGGTGGTGTGAGTCGTCGGAGCAGCCTCGCTGCGGTCAGCCCACGCAGAGCGGCGTGGTCCAGTGGTGAGGACGGCTGGCCAGATGCAGCATGGTGCTACTCCAGCAGCCTGCGGGGACCCACCGACCTGCTACAGCCTCGGCAAGGTCAGAGCCCTTCTTGCAGTCTGTCTGCCTCCGGTAGTGCTCCCTGAGGTGTCTGAGGTTGCTGGTGTGTTGGTTTAGCCCTTTCTGGGCTTTCCTCCCCTTCACGTGCTGCTGTGCTCGCATATCTGTACAGCCCTGGGCACTACCATGGCCAAATGTCTGTGCTTTGCAATGGAAGCAGTGCACAGTAAATGCTGCATTAGGTTCAGCTTTTGCTTCTCTCCCCAAAGCACATCACAGGGGCTGGGTTTGCTTTTTAATACTCTCCAAGGGCATTCCTCTCTAAGTGCTAGTATTCATGTGCTCTTCTATCCTTCTTCTCCATCCCTTTTATTCCCGCTCTTTCTCCCACCACGGTGGTGCAGTGCTGGGCATTTACTGCCGTGTTTCCTAGCCCTGGCATTCAGATGCTGCCGCACTCCTGCCTGCCCTTGCAGGCTCCCTTGTCCAGGAAAAACAACAACCACGCGACCTGGCTCCTGGTCCCATCTGAAAATTTGGCAGGTGTACAACAAACTTACACGACTCTTATTAGCAGCAGATCTGGAGGGAGGGAGGGGCTGGGGGAATCTCTCCAACAAAAATAATAGAGGAAGACCAGCTGAGTTGTTGTTGGGTTTGTTTCAGAGGAAGCCGAAGGGTTAGGAAAAAAAACTCCTTGCCTTCTTAGCGAGCTCTGTAACTTCATTATCTCTGACTTGGGGAAAGGAGCCATAGGAGGCACTTCTCACCAAGTGAAGGGTCTGCCCACAAACAAGTTTTCATCCAGATGGACATGTGGATCAATGTCACTGACTTCTTGTCACCCTTGTAGACAATCCAGGCCATTTATTTATTTCATGACAGCTCTGCTGGCCTGTGGTAATAGATGATCTCATCCCCAAGGACTCCCAGACTTCTCTCTTCCCCTCCTCCCTTTTTTTTTTTTTGTCCTCCTGTTTTATTTCAAGGTACTAGCATATTGATGAAAGTACACTTCTTGCCTTCA
>NW_009613489.1:9022-18093 GCF_000690535.1 Cariama cristata
TTTCTCTCTTCTCCATCTAGCAACAATTTTTAGGTTAAGAAGCAAACTCACCCATCATTTGTCAACCTACCAGACGTGTAGTCCCCTGTATCTCTCTTTCTGGCTACATTCACTCCACATCTGATAAGCGACAGCTACCTTGGAGCAAAGCTTCCTAACTCCAGAACATTTATTAGGATAAATCCCACTGCTCTGTTATAAGACATCAGCACAGAGCCCACTGGCTCCATACTATAGCAGGGCACAAGAAAGAATGCTATGAATGCCTCTGTCAATGGCACTTAGAAGTCACAAAGAACCGCAGAGGCACAATTTCATTCACATACCTGTAATTGATATTTATCCCTTTTGTTACTTACCCCAATCCTATTTCTGTTCTTCATGTCTGCCCAAATGTTTAGTTATCATGCACAGAATATGTAAGCATTTAAGAAGGTCCATATATTATTGGTATACAGTTTGTTAGCCTTTACCATGCTTTCCACCATCTTTATTTAGGTGTGTACCTTTGCTAGTAAGTCATATGTATTGCTCTACTTAAATTTCCCTGGCCATTGGGACCCAGTTAAGTACCAAATGAAAGCATTTGAGTATGATTTCCATCTCAAATTAAAGCTTATGGAACAGGGTTTAGAATGTGAAAAGAGACCAGTGCTAAATCGGTGCTTTTTAAAGACAAACAAAACAATTAAGTGAGCACTTCTGCACAGTGAGCCAAGGAGGGATGAGGATCAGCAAGCAGACTCAGGCCTTGTTTCATGAATATAGAAGCTTTTCTAATAAAGAATGGTTATTCATGGCCTTATTTAGATAGCCTCTGACTCCTCTCAGACTTTCAGTTTTCACAGCAGAATTTTGCTGGCAAGTAATGAACCGTTTGTGGTTCCCCCTTCCCCTTTATTTATGTCAATGTCTTTCAAATGTTGATTTCTCTGCGGTTCTTGGGAGATTTTTTCCAGCCCAGGTTTTCAGGCTCCAGTTGTCCTAGATAGCAGCTGAACTTTTGGTACTGCCCCAGTTTGATCCTACATACCAAATAACTATTTTTAATGAAAAAAACAATCCAGGTTTTTGCATAGGTCAGCCATGAATTAATTGGCAGTGGGAAGATTACCCCTCACTCAACAGAAGTAATGGTGCAGGAGACAACTACAGAGTAGCCTGCATCTCCATCGGGAAGTATCCAGCATTGGGAGCGGTCAGGGGCAGGATACTGGATTAAATTGACCGTTTATCTCTTTTGTTATAAAAACTTCTATTTGAATGCGTCAGCAGAGGGTGACATTGTGCAGGTTTGGGAAATATCTTGAATACCATCAACAAAAACTTTGAAGTCTGAGTGTTTAGAATGAATTAAAATTTTAAAAAAGTAAGTTAGATTTTATGAAAATTGGTAAGAAATTATATGGAATTATTTTAATATACCATTGCTGTGGACTAAGAAAATATTTTAAATCTAAATGTCATGATTTCTGTGCCTAAAACCTCTTATTTTTATAAATACTGTTTAATTTTTTTCAATATATAAAAATATGCGCCTAATCTAAGTTTGTACATGTTTTTGATGGAAGTTTCAGTTTTTGGAAGAGAAACTCTTCTGCCCTCTGGGAATGAAATTGGTCCAAGTGAAATTCTGCAAGAACATAGAATAATATAAATGTTAGATTGTGCTTCTAGTAGAGAAAAATCTGTGCCATTCCTCCAGGTTTTCTAAGACTGGCTATGGACGGTTGTTATGAACTTAGCTAAAACTAAGTGTGAACGTTTTTGACCCAGGTGTCGAAATGTATATACACTGGATTTTGCTGGTGTTTGCTTGTGGACCAGGTACTCCCATGTGCTTGCGCTGCACCTACCGCGACAAAGCTGCTGTGGAGTCAACAGCGCGGGGCAAAATCTTTAATAATCAATGTGAGGGGAAGATTGTTTGTAGGTACAAAGGGAGTACTCAGTCTCCACGGGTTTGAGATGGGTGCCTCCACCTAATACTAAGTAGGTGCGGGGCACGCACCGCACTTTAAAAGTTTTTCCCAGAAATATCAGCATCTCGCGCAGATCGCAGAGACACAGTGTGCAAAGCGTGCCTTTAAAAGACCCGGTCGTGGCCTGCACGACGAGGTTCAAGGCTTGCTGGAACTTCTTGAGTTGTGTCTCTGTGTGTCAGCTGTCCCCGAGCCCAATACCAAACCGGGGACAATACAGACAGATAAGATAATGGATGAGAAGGGAGTGGAAAATCTATCCTGTATTCTGGTGGCATTTCTAATAGCGATAGCGCTGGCAGCATTGGACCGAAAAGCGTATCCATCACAAAGGGCTGGTAAGTCCTCTCCAGCTCCCACTGTGACGCTAAAGCCGGTTGCAAATATCCAGCGCTGGGGCCCCTCGCAGTGGGGAGTGGAGCGGTGGCTACGTGACCCAGGGCAGCCCTGCCATTCCCAGAACGGAGCTCGGCTCCTGCCGCTGCCGCCAATTGGAGCCCAATGCTTGAATATCCCGGTGGGGTTTCTCCCCACCAAAACCACCGCACACCCGAGGTTAAAATTAATATCCAAGGAGCGCGGTCCAGCTCTTCGGCTTGTGTTTTGCTGAGGCTTCAAGTCCAGGTCTGTTGCTTACTCTTCTGACTCTCCCAATGCATAGTTTATTTTGCATTGTGGAGAAAGTTGTTCTGATGTTGGCTTGTCTGTTCTGCTGTTTAGAAAACACTCATTAAAACAAATAAACGCTCTGGTTTTCAAAGGGCACCTTTGATTTCAACCCTTTACTGACTTGTTGGGTTTGCTAGATGGCATCTGAACGCTCTGTTTGTGGGTTAGTAGAGGGGTCTGCCTTGTTACTGCTGCTAACAGCTCCGGGGCTGTCCGGCAAACTCGTGCAACCCAAGAGCTTGTTCTCGCTGGGATTTTGGAAGCATGAAATGGGAATCTTTAGGCATGGAGGAAAGTGTTGAATAAGAAGGGCAGGCTAATCAATTACTTGAATAATGTGTTAGAGCTGCAGGTGATATTCAGCACAGTGATGTCTTGCAAAAAGGTATGCTTTCACCTAACCAGGGGTTTGGGACTTGATACAGGAGTTGTGTAGCACATCTGGCAGGGTGCAAGGAATCAGACCAAGTCATGAGGGTTTTTTGGCATTATAATCTAAAAAGGATCAACCGGTGGACCCAGCAGCCACCTGGGAGTCAGGACATCCAAATTTTGTTTCCAGGTTTGGCTAAGCCCAGTAAAAATGAATTTCTACCATCTAGTTCCCTTGTCTTGTCCTCCTACCATCGTTCGTTCACGTTTGCTTCGGTACAGTGCAACCCCCCCGCCTAACCCTAGTTATGGGCTGTAGGAACTACAGAAATCCAAATAACAGTTAATACTGTTTCACACTCTGAAACACAGAGAATCTGGACAATTCAGACCACTGCATTTCTGAAGTGTTTCAAATTTCAGGGGGAGGTAATTTCTTAATTTAGCTAAGCCAACTTACCCTATCCCAAGAGGAAAATCTCCGTGCTTGCACCCTGAATGTCCTCAGCGTGCAGAATGAAATTATTTACCAGCTGAAGAAGTATGAATATCAAAAGGTTCATTAAACATTCCAGCTAATTTTCTCTGGTCTGTAAAATTTGGTTGGGAAGAAGGGGTGGATGAAAGGGGTTAGGCTTTTGCATGGTCAGTGCTCAGCTTTCAAAACTGTACATGGCGTGGAACTAACTTACACATTACCGGGCCCCTTGAAGGGTGAGTGATTCTCATATGGGCTCATCAGTAGCTGGAAAAATATTTTTCCTGTGACACTTGGTGCACTTGCTCTGCCCGTTCAAGGCGAGGGTGAGAATTTTCTTCTTGTAACACTTCACTGCTTGGTTTTCAAGTAGTTTTCTTTGGGTTTATGACTTTTTTTTTTTTTGAGCGAGAGTCGTTAGTATCTATTTGCTGATTTTGTTCAGAATCTTTTTTTGTTAGCTGCTAGTGTCAGTCCTGTATGTAGCTCATGAAATATTTTTCACATGCCCACCACCTTGCCGGCCGGACTGCCAAAAGTAGCTCATGCCCCAGAAGACTGCATGTGTCTGTGCAGGGCCCAGAGGGCCAGGCACCCAAATCCTCTCCCTTTTTTGCACAGGAGTAGTCACGGAGGAGCCAACAGTTTGATGTTAGAGACATCGCGTCTCTAAACAACACACTAGCAACCCTTGGCTCTCTGGATTTCTGTGACTGGCAAAGGGCACGTGGGCAGAGCTGAACTAAAGGAAGACCAGAGGCTTCTGCGAAGATCCCAGGGCCATTGGCCACATGCGGGAGGGGAATCAAAAAAATACAAGGGGTTTTCAACGTCTTCTCAAATCGCAGCTTCATGTTGAAATGAAGCTACTGCCCAATGGGAAAAAAATATCTAATCAAATAGTTTGAAAACAAAGCAAGGTTTTCCATTTCAGGTCAGCTAAAATGTTTCTACTACCTTAGATTAAAATATTTTGATTCTTTATTTAAAAAAACTGCAAAGAATCCAGTCAAACAAATTATTTAAGATTATCCTGAAACACTCTCACCTCCCTGCATTTGAGGGATTTGACTGTCGAACTGGAAAACTCAAGATCCGCACAGTTCTAACCAAAACAGATCTGGTGGCAGAAATACCTGTTCCCATCTGTGACTGACCATTATTCTCCTTCTATTCAGTCTCTCCATCTGGTAAGAGCAGAGCTCTGCTGCACATGTCCTTCTGGTTTAATGATGGTGGGAAACATTTTTGATTTTGCTCCTCATCTTGAATTCCTAAGCAAGAAGGAGTTGCAGAGGGTTTCAGCTTATGCTGTGTGTCTGTCAGGGCGCAGTTGTCTCACAGGATCACAATCCAAGAAATCACAAGCTCCTGAAAGATCCCTTGTTACATTTTGAAATACCTAAAGAATGAAGTCATGTATCCTGGGAAATACTTGGCAGAAAAACCCCACTGAATATCATGCCTATATAACTAGTTACCTCCTGAAAAAAATCCTCCGTAGGGCTGGAGACTTTGAAGCTTACTTCTGTCTTGATCATGGCCTCATGGGACAGTTGTGTCCTGCCTTCCTCAGGGCTAAAGGACATGTTCAGCACAGCTCTGCTCTGGCGGTGGGATTGGCCTTCCCCCCACCCCTTTAGAGGAACGGGTGTCTGAGGCTCTCATATACATACTAAAATGTATTTAATTTGGGCAAAATACATTCTAAAGCTTTATTGCAAAAATAAACTTCAGAGCTGTGATCTGAGTGGAAGTGGAGGCTGTAGACATTATGTAGTCTTCAGAGAGCCTAGCTTGGCTCCGAGCTTAACATAGCTCAGTTCTCAGGGAGTGAGCTGCCTCTTTTATTTCAGCTGGGCATATTCACTCTGGAACCTAGTGATGGAAAGTGTCAGCAGAGCAAAACGTTTTGTTGCTAGTGCTAGCAGGCATGAAAGATCGCCAGTACTTCTATCCTGATGCTGCGACTACTCCTCTGGGAACACATCTTGTTATAGTGTCAGAAGTGGCAAAAAAAATTGCTATTGGGCTTCAGTGTCTCTTCAGCAAACCAGCCAGTTCTGTGGCCTGGCGTGTCGCTCTGGGCTGGAAGTTTTTGCTGGCAGCACAGCGGAGGCTCTGTCCCTGAGGGCTGCCTTTGAGCACCACCGTATAAAACAGCAGTGTCTGAAGAGGTAGTGTGCTTGCTCACTTGTGCCTACGCTGCGCCTGCCCTGAAGCAAACGTCTGCCAAGCAGGAGGTAGCGTGGAGCAGGTGAGCGCAGGTTCTGGTTTGGCTCTTGGCCTCCTGTCTGGTTTCGTTCTCGAGGAGAATCCCTGTCCCAGGACCTGCAGTAGAAGCTGTCATGTAAGCCTGTATGCCTCTTGTCCTCGCTGGTGGTCAAGAATAAAAGCAAAAAGACGCTGAACAGTTAGTGAGACAGCAGGTAGCAGATCTGTAATGGTGTCTCTTTTTTTTTTTTTGACTGCCTTGTCCCTAGCTTGTGCTAGCGCAGCCCCCTCGCTCGTCGACCTCCTCTTGCTCTGAGCCACCTCCTCCCCCCTCTCCACCCCAAGCTTATTTCCCGGCCACGGGAGGTTTTAATATTCAAGCCGTACCTTCCACATGAGCTGTGCTGAAGAGTTGACATGTCAGAGTTTATTGATATCACATCGGGCTGCGCAGGGCTGTCAGCTGCACATTCAGCCCTTAGCGACCCCCTAAGGTGCGGGCTCTGGCAGCTCTAAAGGAATCTGCACAAAAACGCCTTTTTGTTTTGTCCAAGGTGAGACAATGCAAACAGGGCCCTGCACCAGATGACAGGGCTGATAAAGGACCAAGCGGCGCAGGGATATCTTTCTTTCTTTTCACTCCTTCATTCAATCCTTCTTTCTGTCACTTGCATTCTCTCCTCCCTATACTTTTCTTTCTTCTCTTTCTTCTCCCGGCTCGGCTAGCAGAGAGCAGCAGAGACAAGCAGAGGGGTTCAATTGCAGGCGAATGTCACAGTCCAGCTTCTCAACACATTTTCAGTGGCAGCCAGAGTTGCCGTTGGCCAACTTGACGAGGGGCATGCTCTGCTTGTGGGTCCTTTCTCCCAGAGCTCTTTACAGTCACGTACTTTGGTGTTTTCTCCGTGGGCTGAAATTAATGTAAAGCTGTGAGTGTTTGTGTGTGTTGGGAGAAAAGTAGGCAGTGGAGGAGCATAAATATGGCGAGAAAGACGGAGGAGCCGGCAGAAGTGCTGTAGAGAGAGCAGGAAAGCAAGTGAAAGTATCAGTGAAAGGAGAGAGAGCGTGTGTACGTATATGCACGTATGTATGTATATTGTGTGTATATAAATGTAAATAAAAAAGCATAAGGACACAGGAAAGGGAAGGAAGCAGAAGAGGGGAAAAAGAATCAGACGTTCTCCAAGGACAACTGCCTTAATGACTTTTGCTGCATCCCTCTGTTTTTGCAGCCATGGTAGAGGACAAAGTAAAGGAGGCGAAGCGGTTGCTTGTGCCCACTCTCGCACACCTCTTGGCTTCAGGCGGTCGGCCTGACATTCAGACAAATGAAGCAGGGCTTGCAAACAGCAGGAGGAATGTGTTTCTCATGTGTGGTTAAGTGGTCTCTGGTGCCTCATTCTCACGGGCTGGTTTTTCAGGACTGGGAAAGGTTTATGAGGTTAAATTTGTTTATCTTTCCTGAAAGAGTCTAATATTGAAAGGTCTTTAACTGGATGTATCCAGCCAGGGAGGCCCAGGGCTGGAACAGCAGAGGAACTACAGGACAAGATTAAGGGCCGTTGGCAGAGCTATATAGGGGTTTAGGATGAAAATAAAAGAGGGTGTTGCAAATTGGGATGGAGGAGCAATGATAGAGCTGTGCAGGGACCCCGGGGTAAGAATAGCAAGGCAGCTATCGGCCAAGATTGAGATGTGCTGGCAGAGCATGCGGGGCCCAAGACTGGAACAGAAGGGGTGGCAGTACTTCAAGAACACGAGCAGAGCCGGGCTGGGACGAAGCCAGGGTGAGCAGAGGTTGTCACAGACGAGAAACTGTGAAACCTGGATTTGTGCACCTCGCTAGGATGCTAGACATCTGAGATGGCATGTCTGTGCGCACGTGATGTGCTGGCGAACGTGTTCCACCAAGTGGAATCCAGCCCAGATCTGGAGAAAGGTGACTTGTGCTCAGGTATCACCAGCATCTGAGGCACAGGTATGGTGCTTCTGCTCAGTCAGCTTTGGGAAAATTACTAAGTAAAAAGTACTGGAATAGATTAAGGATGAGGGATCGAGTCTGGGATAGAAGCACACACATTTCTCAAGAAGAGAACCAAGGTATAAGGGCACAACTGCCCAGAGATGCCTGTCATCTGGCTGGGGTCAGCTCCCAGTCTCTCGCCTGTGGATCTGAGTGTTATTTTCACAAAGGTGTTTGAATAGTACAGTGTCTTTTCTATTACCGTATTTGTACCTCCAGGCACCCTCGGAGGGTGGTCGTAACGCATGTGGGGAGCGGTTAGATACTGCATTGTGCTCAGAATGAGGAGGCAAACTGGTGTAACGGGCTCCTGGAGGTTCACCCCCTTACTATAGTGGCTCTGATGTTATGCGTGCTTGCTGCTGGGGGAAAACGGGCACGGCTGGAGTACAAAGAGTAGGATTAAAGCAAACTGGGCATCACCAGGGTTTCCTTGCATCTCCTTGGGCCCCAGCTGGAGCTTCAACCCGGTCGAGGTATGGCGTGAACTTGGTGGGTGGAGAGTCGGGGACTCGAGCTGAGCACCGGGGAGAGAGGCTGCTTGCTGAGTTGGGGACGTGCCTTATTGCTACCCCAGGCAAGCGCTAAGTACCTCGGCCAGGAACAGTGCTGAAACGAAACACAGAGTTCCAAACTAAACATGTACTTTTAATTTCACCCTTTGGTCAATCACCTACTGTTTTTTCAACCCCCCGTACCATATACACACTAGACCTTGCCTGGATAAAGGACCTGGCTTTGTATGCTGCAGGCCAGGTAATCTGTCTTGGGTTTACCTGCTTCTTTAACTTGTAAATCAAGGTGATTATCGAAGGATCAAATCTCCCATCCTTAATGCTAGCAGGCTTCCACCATCCTGCGTACCTATGCCCAGTTCTCCCATGCAGCTCAGACCCTTGAGTGGGACATGTTTGTGCTGTGTCATCAACTTTCCTACGTCTATGAGAAATTGTTTTAAGGGAACTGGAGAGATGAAGCTGAAAAGGGAAGAAAGCAAAAAAGGGAAAACTCTAGAGAAAGTGAACAGACCTTTTCTTCTCCCTGCCTCTTTATTCCCCCTGTATCCCAGCTGGTCTCCCTTTGCTTCCCAATTTTGGGAGCACTATTGATGCCTCTCTAACTACATCGTTTCAATTCAAGTAGAAGAGCCAGCAAGCCCCTGCGGTCCCTCTCGTGCAGCCCTCCACTGGATCCTGCGCCTGCCACAAGCACGCGGCTATGAATATTGAAGTGAAAAAGGGGCCTTTTATGGACTTCACAGATGTGCTGGGGAGTTGGGGCAGGCCTCATTACCTCGGGGTTCTTTAAAAGGCCAAACAAAAGCCAGAAGAAA
>NW_009613489.1:18124-40209 GCF_000690535.1 Cariama cristata
GTGGAGGGGGCAGGGAGGCAAGAACTAGAAAAAAGTTGAAAGAAAAGAAAAGACGACTGGAGTTGATGGATATTCCATCTGTTTATGTTCAGGCCAGCGCTGGGAATTAACAAAGGCTGTTGGAGACGTAGGCTCTCTTTTGCCCTCCCTCCCTCCCTATCTTCCTCCAAATGTTCTGGATGATTTGGTTTTGTTCACTACTCGCAAGGAACAGAATACGTTGTGTTTTTTGTGACCATGTGTCTTTGCGTGGGGGCACTGCAGCTGGTACCTACGCTGCCAGACCCTGATTTGCGTTAGGATATGCTGGGGCCCTGATGTCTCTTCCTACTTTCACATGCAGAGTAGATGGAGCCTCCGGGGCCAGATCCCTCCACCAAGATAAATGTGAGTACAGCTTCTTGGCTTTTACCAGAACTGCACTGGTGTACATCAGCAAAGGAGTTTGCTTGGTCTATATGCGTGGCACGGATTATGAAAAAGCATCTGGTCAGGGATGCAATTCCTTTTTCTTTGCGGGCTTGGAAAAGACTTCATCCAGTTTAGTTTCCAGCTTCAAGGTAAAGGTACACTCCCAACCTGAATGGAGTTACCCGGAACGGCTGCAGTTGATAGAGAGGAATGCAGAGAAATCTGTTGGATATGTCTTCTCTCAGTGCAAGTCCTCATATCGGCATGAGGCTTTTGGTGATGGATGACTGTTCCAAAGGAAACAGGGTGTCTCTAGCTTTTTCCTTCCAAAATCTTGTAGTGCTCCACTTGCAGTTGTGCCTATGAGCCTGGCTAGAACTGAGCCCAGAAGGCTAAGGTACTTGTTCAAGGAGATATAGGGGGTTTTATAGCAGAAAATGGAGGTGAATTTTGGACCTTTGTGCATCCCAAACTGGCACTCTAACCAAAGAGAAATGTATATTCTTTTGTTTAGAGGCATATATGTATTTCATGGCCAACTGCCAGGTCAGATACTCCCGTATAAGAGTTTTCTTAAAATCCCCAAACCAATCCGTGAGTTAGGAGGCAAATTCTGGCGGAGCTGGGGGAAAAGTAATTTTTGGGTGAGCGCTCAGGGAAGTAGGAACCAGGTGAAACTTAATACGTTGCACCACCTTTGAGTCTTCAAGCCCAGCATGTGAATGTGGGGCTCCTCCCGGATGAATCTTTGGGATTCAGACATGGAGAAATCATGGGATCCCTCGTTTGAAGCCAGAACAGGTTGTGTGGTTCTCACCATGGTCCTGCTGGCTGGTCATGTCCTGTCACCCATGCGTGGGTAGGTGTGGACACTTAGGTACCTCTTGCATACACTCCCTTTTTATCCATTAAACCTCTAGCTTTCCTTTCTCCCTCCTTCCTACAGCTTCTCCTTCCACATATGATCTTGTGCATTCAGTTGAGATCTTGACACGATGAGGAAATTATCCAGCTATGAAACACCTCTCTCTTTGACCTCATTTTCTATATTCATCCCAGACAGAGAGACACACACACTGGTTCTGCCTCCCTGTTCGAGATCAGCTCCACCGTATTATTTCCAGGTTGTAAAGCCCATAATGGACATTACCTCAATCTGTGGTTTGGTTACAGCTGGCCAGTTCAGTGCCTGAATTAAAAACAAACAAAAAACCCCACAACAACAACAACAAAAAAACAAAACCAAAAAACCCAACCCTTTATCTTCTCAGGCCCCCACACTAATGCTTTGTTGAACACTGCAGTCCCCAGCTGAGCTGTAAATGACTTTTTCATTTTCCTAGGCCTGCTACCCGGTCTGTTTGGTATTCAAGGGCACCCCACCAACAGGCACTATCATTCTGCTTGGGCCAAATTACTTGATTAAAACGCATATCAACTATTATGTGATTCGTTTTCTGCTGCTGCTCCACACCACAGCCCTCTAAACTATGTTAAACTGTAATACAGCTGCACAGGCACGAGCAAAGGCTGGAGAATGGGGAGTTTACAGGTTGGAAAGGGGAGGGAGGGGGAAACCCAAGCTTTATTGTATGTGCTGTGTTGATTATTGGGGTTTTGTGTGTCTGGGAATGTGCTTGGATAGGGGAAAAGGGGGCAAGGAATGAATTTGAAACACCGGTCCACCTTTGCAGTCCCACCTGCTGTTGAATAGGTTTGGAGGTGAGCAGAGGTTATTCTGCGCACACATATGTACCTCACTCATTGTGAACTCAGGACTTCATCATTTTCCAAGAAGAGAGAGAAAAGGGTGTTCTGGTTTTCATGTTGGAAAGAAAAATCAAGGCAATACAATTCTGTGCCTGCAATGCTGCCACTGTGTCGCCCGTCTCTCAGGCTTTTCATAGTCTTGTTTGCATTTTGATGGGTTTTGTTCCCTTTGCTTTCTGGCAGAGGGAAAGGCAGATGCTAAGAAGTTGAGGAGAGTTTCAGCTCTTGCTTCTGAAGCCATTGCCGGCAGGTCTAGCCCAGGAGATTCGCTCTGTGAATAAACGGCTGCGTCTTGGTGATCCTTGTTCATCCCACATTCTTTTGGGGAGTAGAAAGTGCGAGGTGTGCAGTCCCACCCTTCCTGCTCCACAGATGTGCTGTAGCAGAGGTCCGTGGCAAGGATCTTGGCTATAATGTATCTTATTATTTTAGGCTCTCATGACAAGGTACCCACAATCGGGAGATATTTTCAGCTGTGAGATGGGTACCTCCTCGCTGTCTCATGGCAATGTGTCTCCATTTATTAAGACAGTGTCAGACGGCGAAAGCATCTCATGGCAGGTGAAACCTGCCCTTTTCAATGTCATCAAGGGACTCTTTAATTGTCCTCCAGCATAAAATAACCTGAAGTTATTTTATATATCTGAAGTTCAGGTACACATGGGACTGGAAAAATGTGCATGCACGTGTTTATGCAGGGGTAGCTGTTGGGGCCACCAAGCACAACAGCTTCAGTGGATGGAGAGTGTTACGAAGTAGAGGGGACCTGGTGTGAGGCTGTACCGTGAGGGTGCTCAGATGTTGCTGGTACCTTCCAAGTGAGATTTTCTTACTTCTCTCATGCCATTAAATCCAAGTTCCCCTGTGGCTGCATTAGCTTCCCGGCCAGTTACTTCCAGATCTGGCTTTGTGGAGCATTGCCATTGCTCCAGCAATATATGGGTGAGTTTGCTAAAGCCAGTTGCAGCACAAAAGGTGCAGTTATAGCTAAGCCGTTCACAAAACCATCTGCTTTCTCCCTCTTCATCTCTCCCCTCCAACACACATTTAATTTTTAGGATGGTACAGCTGGGAGCAAGAGAGAAAGAGAGAGAGGAAATGAGATGAGAAATACTGAAGGAGAGAATGTGCAGCTCCCCTTTACCCTCTAACAAAATCCGATCCCCACTTTAATGAATGCGTTTTCATGTCTGGTCCTGTCTGCCAATCCTTCCAGACGGCACCAAGGTGCTTCAAGACAAGGTAGCAGGTCCTTGTAGAGCATCAAGGGCTCAGTCTGAGCCTGGAGGGTCTTGTTGTGGCCGATTCCACCTAATCCTGTTGATTAATTTAACTCCAGGGCTAAGAGGCACCCAGAAGCAGTGAATGGAGGTGGAGAGGAAAAAGGCAGAGAGGGAGGAAGGGAGATAGAGGAGTGAAGGGAATGGGGAGAGGGAGGACACATCCAGTCCGTAATTATGGAGGGTTTTTCTTGTTCCTTTCCTCAAGCTCCAGTCTACTTCTATTCCTTTCAAACCCCTCCAAGGAGCTCGCCCCAGCTCTTGCTAATTGTACCCCAATCTGAATCAGCAGCATTATTCAGGAATGCGAGTTTGTGGGCCGTAATTTACACATTTCCTCATGCTAGAATGGGTCCTAGGACAAGCCCGGGCTTATATTTGTCGCCCTTCCTATGCCATCTTCAGCACACACCTGCACAGATACTCTGACTGCACTTATTTCCATGGGGAGAAAGAACCATTTTGGTTTATTCAGTTTTCCCCAGCTCATCCTCCCTGAAGATCCAAGACTTGACATTGGTCCATGCAAACCTTCAGCAAGTCCCTTTACACGGTCATCTCTCGCCCTTTGCATGAGCCGTGTTGTATCTTGTATCTCTGCTCCGAGAAGGTGTCTGTACATTTGAATAGCCCTCCCCGAGCAGAGGGAATTGTTTATGAATTTTCACACTGGCAGCCTTGCTTTCATTCCCATAATGAAGTCTATGTCTCTTTATTTCTAAGAACATGACAAAGCAAAGAGATTTCAGCATGTTGGGTTTTTTCTTTCTGAGCTACAGAGCAGTTACAATAAATAATAAAGACAGAGTCGCTGTTAAAAAAAAATAAATGTAGTGGGATCAGTGTGTGTGTCCTGTAATACACTTTTCTCTTAGTTTTTCCTTTTCTCTGACTTGTCCTGCCGTGAGATTTTTCCCTCCGTTCAGCTCTCCATTCTGTTCTTTTCTGTCAAACTTTAGCCAGTATGATATCCTAAGGGAGCTGCGTATCAGACAGCTAGCTGTTTCCCATCCTTCATCACAACTAGTGATTGGTAAGCCACACAAGAAGCTGCTGCTAGATATTTCTCCACCTTCGTATTTACAGGGTGTTCATTGCGGTCCGTGCTGAGTAAGTGTAAAACGCTACCAGCACATGCTAATGATTATTTCTATAGCAATAGCCCCGTTGTGCTGGAGGCTGCAAAGTGGGATTAACCCCCTGCTCAGGCTGCTGGCAGCACTACGCGCCCATTCTTCATGCAGGGATGTGTCGCAAAAAATGAAGTGTTCAAGTTTTGGATGAATCCCTCTGGATTTGCCCAGCGAGGGAGTCTCCTTGAGTTACTCCTGCAGCTTTGTAAAACTTCTAATTGCACAGAAGCTTTGTGGAGATTATGGCGATGGTTTCTACAGCAGATTTCAGCTGTTTAGGAACGGAAAAGACCTGTTAGATCCTTGAGTTGCATCTTAGGCAGGTAAGGGAGCCTGCTAATAGGGGATGCATTATTTAATAGGCTTATACTGCAGTCTGTCTCAGCTGAAAGACTTTCTATATTATCTAATGAATCTGTGTCTGACAGCAGCAGCTGCATTGTACTAAGACCAGCTGGTTCCAGACATACCCTGGGATTTTTCTTATTCTCTTGGTTTCATCTTTGTAGTTGGGTTGTTGGAGCCTCCGACTTGGCACGAGGAGCTGTGGCTTCTTTTCCCAGCTTTGCTCCTGACTCACAGGGTGACCGTAGGTGGGTGACTTCCGCCATCCCTGCCACGGTTGTAAAATGGAGATAATGCCAGTTGGGAGCTGTTTGGAGACTTGCGGATAGAAAAGTTTATATTGCAAGGTTTGACGCTCTACCCTTTTAACCCTGTAGCTAGCACGATGGCCAGCACAGTTGCCAGTGCTCCTATGAGTAGGACAGATTGCTACTCATGACAATCAGTTGTCTTTTCCCAAAACTTTGTGGCCAAATCAGGGATCCTTAATTAGGAGCATAAAACTATTGAAGAAAATCTGTCAGTTTTCCCTTCCAGACTTTTGCAGCAAAGACGTGAGCAAAGTGAAGTGAGGGAGATGAAACGCATTACAGATCCTTTTCTAGACTCTTTTTTGCTTCACTTGGGAAGATACTGGATCCCAGGATTGCCATATACTCTGTAAGCACTTGGACAAACAAGCAGCTGAGCTGCAGGTAGATGGTATGGCACTGCTGTGGAGTGGGCAGGAGAAGAGTGAGATCTTAGTCGTTTTGACATTGCTGTCACCGTAGTACTCGCCAAGCAGTTTGGGGCTTTGTTGCATGAGGTGTGAAACATGCCGCAAATGATGATTCCCCTGCTAAAGAGCTCACAGGCTGGAAGTTGCTACTAAGCATGCATACTAACTATATGGAAATGTGTATTCACTATAAAGAAATATGCTCAGCTACAGAGTCAAATGACATTTAACTTAGTGTGTTTTCCTTCCCCTTCCTCACACTGCCCTCTCACATCCTGGACCCAAACACACCTCTGTCCTTACTTCTTTTCATATCAAATATTTCCAGAAAAGATACTAACTAATTAAACCACTAATAGTTGGTGACTTAAATGATTAACTTAAGGAAGTTTACAGTATGCTATACTTTTCCAGATGTGCTTTTGCACAGCATGGTACTCCAAGGTCCAGATGTGCTTCTACCTGCCCCGAATCATCTGGGACCCAGATGTGGAGGGCTGTTATTTTCAAGTACAGATGTTCCTTTTACACCACTTGAGACTCTAGACCTCCCTGAAAAGGGACGTAACCAAAAAGCTAGTTTAGTAACACATTTCTGCTATGTACAGTACAACTGTCATTAAAATGTGGGACAGATGCTGCTCCTCTGAAGTCAACAGTGAATTTCTCACTGACTTCAGTGAGAAATAAAAGGTTCTTGATCTAAAAAGATGAACGTGTGTAAAGACCCTATGTATTGGTAAGCCAGAGCTAGAAGGGAAAACCTCTTCAGGTGGTGTGCTTGCCCCCAAAACAAGCCATCCACTCCTCTACAGCAGAGTTTCTCTGACTCCAGCGCAACTGTAGTTAGCTGAGTTCCAGCACCGCATCCTCCCCGTGAAACCCCAAGACATAAAAGCATTTTTGTATTGCAGCAAGCTGAATGCAATGGCATTTTGTGGTGATCTCAGTATAAACAAGTGAGCTCCGATGGGATATTTGCCTCATACTCCTCAAACTGCCGCCACTCTCGAGCAGCTGTTGGGGAAGTCACAGCTGCTGTTCCCAGCTCTGAAAAGAAAAAGGCAGATTTTTGGATCATGATAGTATAGAAGCTGAACAAAAAGTGAAAACTGAAAAACAGTAACTTCAGGGAACTTTGTCGTCAAGATGAGTGTATGTAAGTCCTGCTTTAATACTAAATCAACAAAGGTGTACCCAAAAGAAAAAACGCTTCTCCATGAGCACAGTGTTTAAACAGATTCTGGCTCTCAGTCTGCCTGTGCAGTTACTCGGAAAGATAGCAGTCAAGCTTGGTAGGGGGGAAAAAAAAAGTGCACATTTAAGGAGCCTCCTATTTTCATGAGAGAGAAGGAAAAGGTGACAGAGGCCAGATCTCTCACCTAGCTGAAAGGTTTCATATATCATGTTCTTCTTTCTCTGCTGACATGAACCAGTGGCACATTTTTCACTGTCCCACAGGCAGACATAAAGTTTTGGCCTGGCTGAGATCCTCCATACATCAACATCTGCACCACAGGGAACCGATAACCTGCACGTCGCACATCTTTGAAACCCAAGCTTTGCTCCATGAGAGGCCTCTGCCAAACACCAGAGTCACAGCTAATGCTGTTCTTGGTGCGTCCTCTCTAAAATCCGTAGACTTAGTGAATATCAATGTAGTGCCTTCTGCTGTATCTCCAGACATAAAAAAAAAAAGAGCAAAGCTGGGCTTACTTACTCGAGCTATACTTATTGGGGTTTGATAAGGGCCTCAGGAGGCAACAGATGTGATGCCGGGCTGAAAGCAGGGAGAAGGGAAAGGCAGAGGTCCAGGGCAAGTGACAGTGGGAGAAGTAAGTGACTAGTTAGACGTTGGTAAGGGACTTCCATGGCATCTTAATGCTGTAGGAGCCTGGCCTTGTGCAAAACCTCTGCTGAAATTTGGGCAGTGAAGAGAAGAGAAGCTGTATCCTGTGGGCAGCCCAACCTACAGGTGAAGCGGAGCTGGAAATGTTTTTCCCAGCTGTAAAAATTCCTACTTTTTCTTTTTTTTTCTCCTAGGGTGGTTTAAAAAAATTGAAATCTTCAACACCGATACTTGACAAAGCACAAGAGGAAATCAGGTTGCACAAGTCAAAGCATTGTGTATTGACATTTTTATGTACTCATTTCAGCTTCTACATTTTTTCAGTGTAATATGTGCAACTTGAAACAGTAATTTCAAATAAAAAATGGAAATTTCTTGCAATAACTTAAGTCAATGACTGGAAGTTCTTTCTCCGTAACAGTTTGGAGACTTTGAGCCATCCCTTTCCTGCAAACAGTTCTGATTTTCATAGGTTATCTTTTTACAGTGTAGGAAAAAATAATAGCAGGAAACTACAGAAATAGCATAAAACTGGTAGATGTATTGTACACGGACAGAGTATTTGTTTCGATAGACACCATCACAGTAGAACTGAGATTGCTTTGCTGGACTCCTTAACTCTTCCAACAGCCTTTCCCCATGCGGCTTTTAACCGTGCAAGCCTCATCTCCCATTTCTTTCCCACCCCAGGTAACAGGCTGGACGAAGGCTCTGACGTCGAATCCGAACCAGACCTGCCTTTGAAGCGCAAGCAACGCCGCAGTCGAACCACTTTCACCGCTGAGCAGCTGGAGGAGCTGGAGAAAGCCTTCGAGAGAACCCACTACCCAGACATCTACACACGAGAGGAGCTTGCTCAGAGAACCAAGCTCACTGAGGCCCGCGTTCAGGTAAGGACTAGAGCCAGTGCTTGGCACGTCAGCCTGGTGACATGGCTTCTTGTTTACCGTGGGGAAGGAGACGGTAGTGCTGGGGACAAGGGTGTTGAAAGGTAGTAATGTGGACACACTTCTCTGGCGCCAGATCCACAAAGATCTGAGACCTAAATCCAGTTCTGTAGATTCCCACGTTCCCATGGATTTGCAGATATGCCATTTGGACTCGGTCTGTTGCAGAGGTACCAGCTGGAGGGTTTCCATCCAGGTTGGGACCAGGAGCCAAACTTTCCCTGACTTGGCAAGGCATTTAGCTCTCTGTTTTCTGTTGGAAGAAATTCCTCCATTTGCCTAGAAGGAAGCAGTGTGTGTCTGTGTTTGTATTTGGTGTTTTAGGAGAAATCGCACCATTTACCAACCTTGCCCAGGGGAGCAGATCATATTTTGCAAAGTTTGCAAGTTCTGTGTGTGAATTTTCCTAAAACTTTTTTTCCCTCGGTCTCCAGAGAGCACAGAAAGGGCGGGGGGATGGAAGAAGAGGGGAGGAGCAGGAAGGGAGGGTTTGGAGCTGGGGGACTCTGACATCTACACGATTAATAGCCCTTGTGGGAACTCCACATAGAGACCCTTATGTCTTCCAGATAAAGGCTGGGTCAGCAGTGTGTGCAAACACGCAGAGGGATAAGGAGTGTGAACAGATCGGGGGGTATAATAGAGTCCCTTGGGGAAAGGGAAGGCGAGGGGGAGGGATTGGGGATTGTGCTGGGTTAAAGAAGTGAAATGGAGACCCCAGCAGTCCGTCCTCCGTGTGGCCAGGGCGATTAGGTTTCAGTCTAAGCACAGGGGTCTCTGTGCACGCAGCCCAGAGTTGAATTGCGGGCACTGAGAGAGGAGGGAAAGAAGCACTCCGGGCTTGTGACAAGGAAACAGTCAGTCAATTAACCAGCTCCTCCGACACAAACCAGCTTTTTTTTTGTTCTGCAGTTCTGAGGATAATGAGCTTGATGTGCTCACTCAGAAGCCAAAACTGCCAAAAGTTTTTGCTGTTTTCCCCCAGCTGTCTGGGAATAGACATTTCCCCCCACACCTGGGACATTCACTGGTTAAAGACTTTTCCCATTAGCCTTCTTTCCCAAAGAAGTGTTGAGCCAGTCACAGCACTCCGGCGGATGCCCTCTCACCTCCCCCCAGCTTTCTCTGGTAGGGGTACTGGATTTTCCTGAATCCATCATCCCTCAGGATTTGGCAATGGAGGCTGCAAAAAGGAAATCTGGGAAAACTTTAAACTGATTCTACTTTTGATCGTAGCCAAAAGACCGTGCCAGAGTGTTCAACAGTAATAGTGTTAATTCCCTAGTCATGTAGGTTCATAGATAGATGGAGCCTGGGAAAGTGTCTAATTAAGGTGACTAAGCTACACAAAGTTAGAATGTGTGAATTCCCCCATTTTTGTTTTTGCATATTCTAATTGCTCTTACTTGTGTAGATGGATGTACGATATTAAGGGGGGAATAAAAATAGATGTTTCTGTGGTAAGCAGACTTAAAAAAAAAAGGAGTTTCAAGGGAGAACAGAGTTTAGGTAAGACCTTTTTATGAGGTGAGAGAAACCTACGCTGCACGAGCTGTGATGAGGGCATGCTGAGGAGGAAGGGAAAAGCCCTGAAGTGCCAGGCAGTGCAAAAACCAGAGGCAGGTTCTCTCTTCTCCAAAGCGCTCTGACCTCACTGCGACAAGGCTGGGAGAAAGGAGGGAGGCGAAAGCAGAGAAAGGGAAACCTAAATAAATAAATAAAGAGAACCTTTCCCTTGTCTCAAGCTGTGATCTCCGAATCCCCCTACTTGCTCCCAGGCAGCTTGTGTGGAGGTTCCTGCCAGGGCTGTAGTAGCAGCTGTTCTCCGAGGCACATTCCTGATGGCTTTCTCATTCCGACATCCTGGCAGAGTCAGTTTCTTCCCACCACTTTTAAGCCTGCCGCCCCTTGTAAAATTTTCTGGATATCAGAGCAGATCTTTTACTGGCTCTTGGGATCTACAAACATTAGTCAATCAAGTTCTTGTGGAAGAAAAAAAAAAAGCCACATCCACACATCCACACATGTACCCATCCAGCAGGGAATCTTCTAATGCTTTATAGCCTTACTCCTGTCTCAACAGAGTTTTTAAGGCCAAAAGACGTGCTTTGGGTTAAAGATGGCTGTAAAAGCGGAGATCAGGGATTCTGGGTGTTAAGGGCCATGCCAACATCTACCCATCTATCTTGTCCCCAGAAGCTTACCACGATAGCATCTAAAATGGGAGGCGGACGTATGAAAAGTGTTCTGTGACCCATAGTCACAAAAGAGACTCGAGAGCAGCCTTCGCTGCTCCTCAGTGTCTGGTCATTTCTTCCTGCATCTCCTGGAGCTCAGTGCCACTTGTCTGCTGGTCAACCATGGCTGGACAATCCCCAGATCACACCCTGGTCTCTAAATCACAGATCAGGTGTTGCTATCAGGCTTTCTTCCTGTGTCGTATATTCACAACATCCCTGCATTAGAATCCCATTTTGATAATCACTGTACAAGCACTGAACAAAAATAAGTGAGCCTGTCTTCTCTCTTTACTGCTTTCTCCTCCTGACCTCTCTGCTTCACCATGTGAAAGGTGAGCTTGCCTAAGTCTCATTTGTTCTCCCTGATACCTGAGTATTCACGTACCATAATCTCTTCCACGTGAAAAGATGATAGCTCTGTTAAACTTTATTGGCAGGCCTCAGAGTCGTGGCTGGTCATGCAGCTGTCCAGCTAAGTGGAAGTTTGACACGTTGACAGCTAATAAAATTCACAAGCTGAACATCAAGAGGGGGTGGTGATGGGGAGCGGTTCCAAGCTCCAGTTTCTCATCTGCTAGGAAGATCACGGGAGGGTGAGCAATATTTTTGCAAGGTCACTGCAGTGTTTGTGTGATTGAGATGCAAGATTCCAGCATTCAGACTTCAACACACCCAAAGGTAGGAGCTATTAAAAGATTAATCCCAAATTGAGCATAGCTGGGGGCAAGACCACCATGGATTTCCAGAAGGATCAGGATTACAGTGCCAAACTCATGCCCAGTGAGGCCACAAGTGGAAATTCCCACTGACTTGTTTTTGTGCAAGGCAATGTCTTGACTCATGTGTCCACACTAATTGTCCAGTACTGAACAAATTCTTGCCCATCTTCAAGCTCCCATTTCCACTCTTCCAGAAAACAAGCTGTTGAATGCCAAGCATTCATGGCTTTAAAAATTAAGTCTAACAGCTAAGCAATTCACTTAGCTAATTTAATGGAAACTTTGATTTTGATGTTGAACGTATTTTGGGGTTTTACACCAGTTTTTGCAATTATCTGACTGATGATGTCAAAGTTTTTATATGGAAAAAAAAAAAACAAACCAAACCCTAACCAGGGTTTTGTGATAATTTTGATACTTTTCTCCCTGGCATTTCTAGAGAAGGGACATTTATCAGAGCAACGCTTTTCTCATAAACAGTTTAGCTTTGTCAGTACAGTCTTTTTCAACAGGAAAATAGTTTTCTGAGGAAATTCTTATCTAGGTGCAGAAGTGACTCCTCAAAGCAATACTAATGTCAAAAGAGACACCAGGTATATCAGTCATGGGTCTAGGGAGTTGAAACTAATCCCTCTCCTAGACGATTCCATTTGTAGATCTGTTTGCCCAAATGTGTTGCATTTTTAAGATTAGTTACCAGCAAACCTCAGTGCTTATTTCCATTTTTTACTTGAACAATACCAACAGAAAGAAGTATAAGGTAAAACAAAGCAGTGCATGTGCTCAAATTGTCCTCAAGTCAGCACCACAATCCCAAGTCACTTAGAAATTTGTGCACTGAAAAAGCTTTCACAAATAGACTTTGGTGCCTAGGTTCCCACGCAAGAAACCCATCTCCGTTTTTCCTGGTGCTAGGATGAGTCAGATGTGGCAGGCTCCAAAGTATTATCTCAAAAAGCTTTCCCAGAAATCTACCAAAATTGTTCCCCAAAAATAGATGGCAGCTTTTCTTTCTCAGCATCACCTGTGGATGATTCAGATGGTCATACTGCAGGCAGCTGGGCACAAGCATGCATACCGCTAGCAAGTACGTTACTCCTAGTTCCTATGGTCTGGGCAGTGGGTGCTTTCTGGAAATAAGAAAGAAGCGTGAAGGGGTGGGTGCATTGTGATGCTGATGTCTGTTATTAATCCCCAGGAAATTCCATGCACTGAGAAACCGTTATTTCAATAACAAAATTAAACTAGACAGCAGGAGTCGCAACCCAGTGCTTTATTGATCATTTTTATGATGGATACCATTGTGATTTCTGCCTAGGAGAAAATGGATGTTTCATTTAATAAAAAGGCTCAGAGCAATTCTGTCTCTGAAATCTTGGTGCATTTCTAGGCTACTCACATAATACGTATTTTATGACACAGTTTCAAACTGTAGTAAACAAACAGCCATATTCTAGATCGTGCTGTAGCAGCTCAGACATGCCAAATGGAGCACCAGAAAAGAAATTCCATTCAATCTTGCTTGAAATTTTTCACAAAGCAATTCTGTTCTCAGTGCGAAGAAGCTGAAACCCACTGTTTACCAGTGGTGCTCTGCAGTCTGGTTTCCAGAAAATACATGCATTTCTCAGGAACTTCTCAAATATCTCTGTTGTGTGCTAGCGGGGACCCCAGAGCTCTTTCACCAGCTGTCACTGTGGTCAGACGTCTATCCTGTTCCTTGAGATGGTGCTTTTTGAAGCTGAAGGTATCATATGGAGGGACAGTATGGTGGTAAGCAGGTCTCCCCCTGCTCTGAGCATTCACTGGAGTCATGCAAAGCTGCTGGAGCCTAATGCTCTTTGCCTGGTGTTTTGCTTCCCAAAGTCTTTCAGACGTGTCCAAACTGGCTTTTCTGAGGCAATCCCCCTCCCTTAAAGGTCAGCTGGGAATGTTTTCTTTCTTCCTGAGGGTCTGACTAGTTTACATTTCTTGTGAAGAGGGCTGCGATGAGGTTATGACACAACAGCTGCCCTGTGTTTTTTGGCAGCAGCCGGGGCACCGAGAGGCTGTGCAAAGGGAGCCGGCAGTTGGGACTCTCATTGGCAGCGGCTGGCTTGGCACGCTCCTTTTCCATGGCACGGAGCCAGCTGCGCTCTCGCACACCGGAGCGTCCAGATAGACGGCCCACGGCGAGAACAACCCCTGGCACCGTGGCAGCCGGTCCGTGAGAACCACGGTGGTGCTGCCGGTGCGTGTGCCCAGGCACGTCGAGAGACCAGCGGTGCGATGCCAAGCGGCATCCAGCTCCCGGGAGAGGTCGGTGCGAGGGTAGCACGCTGTTCCAGCTAGCTTTAAAGAAGCGGCTCTGCAAGGTAAAGCCAGCGAGGGCTGAATGCAGCTGAGATGATGAGGAGGGTCCAGATGCTTCCCCCTCATGTCTCGTGGAGATCTCACTGCAGAAGGATGTGCTTAATGAGAGAGAGGTCTGTTACAGTCTTGTAACATTACTTTCTGTTTGCTCAGTGAATTGGTGCTTGGTGTCTTATGGCATCGCTGCTGTTCTTCCACATCTCTCCAACCTGAATGAGAAATAAAAATGTAATTGGATTAAAGAAGAGAGTAACCCATTGCATGCTTGCCCTAGCTAATATGCTCCGAATAAACTCTTGGTCTATTTAGTAGTTACATAAAAAATAAACAAAACCAAACTGTAAAGTAAATTACCAGGTATCCGAATTGCAGCAGCAAGTCATTTTCTACCAGAGATGAGCTCCTAAAATTGCAAGTGTCTGTATCTAAGGGTTTGCTTAGAAAAGCGTCAGCACTTTTGGTCTTCGTGGCAGAATTACACTAACAAGCCCCCTTGGAAACAGAAATGTCCCACTGACAGGGGACACGGTCCCAGCTATGTAAGCCTGAGGGCATCTTGCTGGAGAGAGTCGGCACTATTTCGTTAAGTATATTATACCTTACTGAAGATGAAAATGATAAGCCTAATCCTGTAGTTCTTCTGGCAAAGCATTGGTTGAAATCAACAGGAATGAACATAAACTTCAGGACTTGCAGCATAATTTGACAAGACCAGCTTGTTTCGTACATGTAGGGCGGGAAATCTGTATGAAACAAAGGGAGAAATTTATGTCAGAAAGCGCTCCTTTGAATTTGCTTGCTTCTGCAGATTGAGGAATCCATTCAGTTCAGTAAAACATAATTTTTAGATAAAATTGTGGAGTTTTGTGTTGAGATGCAAAACCTGGAACTGACTTTTTTGGTTGTTTGTCCTATTCTGCTTTTCTTGGTCTGCTTTGAACCAAGGAGCAGAACTGCCAGTGTCATGGTCACAAGCTGAGAAAGGGATCCCCTAAGCAATGTGGTAATGATTTGATTTTCTTACAAAAGACAGAGGGCCCAGAGGCCAAAGCAATGAACGAGATCCCAGTTCCTTGGGTGAAGCGGTTGTGTATAACACTGCGCACTCAGCTGGTCTAAATGGAAGTCAGTGAAGTTGCACTGATTTATAGCAGCAGAGTGTCTGTCCCATTGTATTAAAAACAAATAGGGCCTCCCAGAGGTTTTATGAGAAGAGCCTTTATCACAAAATTTCCAGTCCGGTGAGGGTGTGGATCAAAATATTTCTCATATACTTTGCTTGTGTGCCCTGTGCTGAACCTCAGAGCCACCACTCAGTGTGTGCCCGGCAAAGTGAACAAGTGTGCTGTTTCTTCGCGCAGCCAGCGCTTGTGGCTCTCGTCTGTTCTAATTCTCCCCAGCTAAGGAGGCTTTCTGTTTACTGGGACACTGATTAAATAGATTCTGTTTGGTCAACAATGGAAAATGTTTAGAATAATCAGGAGGAGGGTTTGCCAGGGTGTTTTAATCTTTGAGTCGCTTCACATAGTGTTTAAGCTATTTTTAAAAGCTCATAGCTTTTTCTTTTGCAAAGAAAATCTTGATAGTGTAAATTGATGTGCTGCTGGTTTGCTGTTAAAGCCCAGCCTCTCTCTAGCCAAACAATAGCAGCAGGAAATCTACTCTCCAGCATCTCATTCACCTCCGTGAGGTGAGAACATCAAAGCCAGTTCCAAAATGTTTAAATGCAACTCTAACACCATTAAGACTGGGCTGTCTAAGAAGCAAGTGTTCAAGTGGAGAGAAAGCACTTCATAAAATACACTACCTTGCAGCTGCTTTCTGACAGCAGTGAGCTCATCCTGATGTCTTTCAGCTTCCACAAGTCCCATTCATCCTCAGACGCAGGTTTTATAAAGAGATAAACAGATAAGTAAAACAGGTTTTATTTTAAATTTTATTTTATTTTAACAGAATTTCCTCTGACAACTGAAATAATCACTGAGAAGCATGGTTTGTAAAATGTAGAGCTGGAAAGCACAACATTTGCAAAAAATCATTAATAAAAATCCAATAGCTATTTCATTCAATGATAATTTTTTTTGTATATTTGTAAATATTGTTAACTTTTATTACAGTAAGTGGTAAAGCTGCATCGCTGGGCAGGGTTGGGTTTGGAGCTGTGAAGCCATGAGTTCAAACCTGAGTTTAGGATAGTCTCAGTGTGAAAGTGGATAGATCTATCCCATTTCTCTGTCCTCCTGCTTTCCCCTCTGGAGTATGAAATCCATTAGCAGTTATGAAGTGTTCATAGTCTGATGATCATTTAAAGGTAGAGATGGCCTTTTTCGTTGAGGAAGTGTTTGTGACATGATTAATTCTTAGACAGCCACTCAAAAATTAGAAAGAATATTGCAAGAGTAAAGTAATCAGTGTCACAATCAAATATTTCACTGATAACAACAGTTTATTAAAAAAAACCAAACAAACATGTTTTGCAAAAAAATCCACATACCACAAACTGTTCGTTGAAATTCTTCAATAGATTGTTATAAATAGCTAACACCTTCAGGAACTGGGATATGCCAGGAGAAATATAGGCTAAATTCATTGGATAATCTCATTTGTGAAGAGTCATTTGTTCTGCTCCACTAACCTTGTTTAATATTTATCTTCACCATATCACCCACAAGTGACAGAGGCTCAGCGTTTTAGGCACTGAACCAAAGTATCACTACATACAGCCGTATCCCTACATGCGCAGATAAAAATCTACGTGCTTAAAATCTATGCACTCTCGTGGGCTTTTTTCCTTGTTATGTAGAGAATTATCTCAGTAGCTTCGATGATGCTTGTATGTCTCTGATGTCTGTTTTTCGCACTCCTCAGCACCTGGCAGAGGAAGCGTAATCATCACTAAAGTGTTGTGGGGATGTACAGGATGCCAACTCACTGCACCACCTCAACCCTTTCCAGTCTGGGAGGGCTGACTCTCAGCAGCGTCTGAAAGAGGGCATTTGGATGGAGCAATAACTATCCCTGGTCTCTCATCACTGTTGCTGCGAGAATTCTCCTCTGACAGCCTTCTGCATCAACCTCCTGGGAAGCCCAGGATTTGCAGCATTTATGGCTAGTGTGGAGAAGGCAAGGTTCTGTGGGGATTTGCCCTGGTTCAAAGGAAAACCTGGAGAGGACCTGATCTGGCAGAGTCACTTCTATGCAACCTGGGCAGGGACCTCATCTGACTTTGGTGGAATCCTTTTGGTGTGCTTGGGCCACAAATGGCCATACGATTCTATTCCACCTGGTTTCTGCAACCTCTTGGGCTTGTGAAAGCAAACACGCGTTGCAACTCTTCCATTCTGCTGGAGAGCAAAGACGCAGCTTGGCTTTTCCATCCCTGTTTCCATTTAGGAGCTCATTTATCCCATCTATCTTTCTCCAACATCAAGTCCTGATTAGGCTGAGCAGGAACACAACAGGCTTTCTTTCCCACAGGAGGCTCTTTTTGACCTTCCTTTCCTCTCCTTGTCTGACAAATTGTGGGAGCTGACCCATATCTCAGCGGCTGCAGGGATAATTCAGTCCAGCCCCATCCTGGCAGGCAGCTGTCTCTGCAGCCCTTCTCCGCTGCTCTGCTGGTTAGGAACAAGTGGCTGGGACATCTCGGGCCAGCCGTTGGCAGGGTTGGGTGCAGGCGTTCAGGTTAAATAAGAACCAGTGCTAACCTTTGCCCCAAACCCAATCTGGCCGGGAGGATGGGCTTTTCTGAAATCAGCTGGTTCTGCAAGGCAGACAGTGATGAATTGGAGGGGTTTCTTACTCTCGCCGTGCCTCCTTCTCCCATCTGTGAAGGGGATGCTGAAGGTGATGGATTGAGTGATATTCTGCGGGGAACATCTAGCGTTCTGGATCCCTGCAGCAGCATACTCGCTTACTGAGCAAGGTGCACGTGGCACAGCATGGGACTCTGGCCTTATGTGGGTCCTGGGCATGACTAGAACATGAAGAACCTGCTTGGATATCTTATTTTAAGTTATTTTCCATGAGGACATTCCTGTATCTATCTGCTTCCCCTCAGTAGAGCTGAGCAGTTTCTATAACGCATCTCCTCTCTACTTAATACATTCTTTGGAAGACGATTCACAGGGACAAAAGCCCCAAACGTCTTTAGCAGGTACAAACTGTTGTCTTCAGTAGCCTATTATTATACTTCCATACCCTTGGAAAGCTGCACGTTTACACAGCACAGGATCTCTTTGCTATGCACAGACAAATGATCCCGAAGAATTTGTCTTTTTAAGAAAAAGCAAGTTTCTGACTTACTATTTTTTCTGCTCTTGGGTTCTTCACACAGCCCTTTTCCCAAGTGCTGGCTACATTTCTCCCAGCATAAAACTCTTCATCGTACGATCCAGCCCCAGCAGCCTCTAGAACAATGTCTCCACAGCCAGACCAGCAGCTTCAAAACTTCCTCCTCTTCCTCTTCTTCCCACCAGTCTGGTTTTAGCAGCCGTAGCCTTCACCCCAGGCTTAACATGGTGTAACAGGATCCTCTGGCAGGGGGAATCTTTAGTGGCTGATAAAACCTTAACTGTTGTGCAATGAAAGCAGGTTGCCTTTGAAGTGCGCCTCGCATTACAGTTAGATGCTCTAGCCTCTATATTTTAACTACCAATAAAATGATTTATAAGCATAAAGGCCTGAGCCACCTTTAAGGCGGGGGAAGGGAAAGAACTGCTAACGTCATTAGCTGGAATGTATCTTCTTTTTTTCTGTGGGTTATAAATAAGGGGCAGAATCAACCTGTTTGGGCCATGAAATGTCCCTTCATCTGCACAGGAAGATAAATCCTATCAATTTCTTTGTGGAAGGTTTCAGTGTATTTGTGGCTGGGTTCTCCAGCCAGGCTCTGTTAGGAAGTACTACATTTAAGCATGTAGTTGTGGATCTCATTTGGTGCATGTGTATTTACTATTTTTATTGTTTGTTATTTGTTTTGCTATGATGCTTCAGCCAAGCAGAGATCTTGCTGCGCTGGGTATGATGCCTACTGGCAGTTAAAGAGAGCCTCCATCTCAGATGGCTGCTTGTTGGAATAAACTAAAATGTAAGAAAATGTGGGGTTTAGCCTCAATTTAGAGGTGGTGGTCTGATGCGTGGGTTGTATAGGGACCAAAATTTGTTGAGTGCAGCAGTGTTTCCACTGACTTAAATCAGAAAAGCAATAGCTTTCCCGAAGTCACAGAAGGAGCCCGTAGCATAATTAAGAACTGACTTTCTTTTGCCGGTGATAGCCCAGTCACGAAAATTAGCTTTGCTTTCTTCCAAGCCCGTGCACATTGTAGACTGAAGTACGCAAGTCACCTCGAGGGTGGCCCATGCACAGGCATTTTTGGTCTACTCTACCTGGTTGTAAAAGTATCCAGAGTATCCTTTTATCTCCCTTAAAAAATAAAGGAACTATACACCCTTAACTGGATGTGGAGAAGCGAAACAGGAGGAGCCGTACACATGTGTGTGAACTTGAATTCTGAACAACGATGCAAATCGGGGTGTTGACGCACAGACAGCAATAACCTCACGTGGTGTAACGTAAGACAGCACAACTCTTTTCAAAGCTATGTTCTGATCATAAGTTAGCCAAGCCAACTGACAAACCACCACAGGGGAGCTGAGTACTGTTGGGGATGTTGTTGGAGAAACGTGTCCCGTACTAGACCATCTCACGCCACATGTTTCTTCTGAACTTCTAATCCCGAGTGGATTTGCCAGCATCTGGCTCTTGGTTATAAAAAAGGAACTTTCCCACCCTTTGTGATGTCGGGAAAGTGTCAGAAATCTGGAGTGGCTTTTACATTCTTGGAGTTCAATTTCTCTTTCCTTCTTGATTCCTGGATTCATTGCTGCTTGGTTATGTTTTCCCTTCAGGTATTTGAATTTTATATGCTATCCTCAGCACTAAGATCTTTTTTTTCTCTTTTTCGAGTGGAAGCTCTTCCAGCCTGGGACTAGGCCTTTTTCTCTGAAGAGAGGTTTATTTATCTCTTTACATTCAACTAACAGCAATATTCAGACAATTTTTATGTCCTTAACGGTGAAAGTGGAAGCAAATTATATAAGAGGAGGAGCCAAGTTCCGTATCCCTAATTCAAAGCATGAATTACACATACATGCATGAAGGAGAAAAGGATAGGACTGTCCTCTTTGCATGACCAGGGCAAACAAAAGGTTATTTATTCGTTTGTGTTGCTCACTGCGCTTAGAAACTGTGCCATGGATTGGACTGTATAAAAGAGTGGTAAAGTGCTACAGACCTTGATGTTCATTCATTTCTCTCTCCTTAACTCTGTCCTAGATTTTGCTAGCGACTTTTGGTGCCAAAAATGAACACAGAGATTCTGACCTGCATGGACTTTGATCAATGCAGATCGGATGTAAGCTGACCTATTTCTGTCACGCTTTTGGAAGGTGCTAAGAGGTTATGCTGCTTCAGTGCAGTAGGAACAGGTCTGTAAAAAGACACATTTGGTGCCAAGGACCTGACATCAGCGCTGTATACGTTTCAGGGGGCTTAATTTAGACCAACTCTTCTAAACAAAACCAGGCTTTTTTTGTTTTCACTGTACGTGGATGTAAATAACAGCGTGAAGTGAAGGACTGCCCAGGACTAGGTCCTTCCTAGCTGTCATCATCAGGTCACACAGAGCTATCATTAGCAGGTTTTAACCAAGCTGTTTCCACAGCACACTAATAGATGAGTAACACCTAGAAAGAGCACTAATAGGTTGTGATCCAAAGAACCTCACAGAAATTTGTGTATGAAGCTCAGTGTATGCTTGTTTCTGCAGCAAGCCCCACTGCAGTGCGTGTGGACTGAGAGTCAACACTCCATTAAATATGCAGCTCTCACTGAAAACAGGTTGCCTTGACATGCCAAGTGAATTATACGTACCCACAGGTGCCAATAAGAAAAAGGCAAACTAACAAGTGACCATTTACAGGGGAACTCAATTTAAAGGCCACTTTGAGATTTGGATCATGTCTGAAGTGCCAGGCGCATCGGACTAAGGTTCTGCTGTATCTAGGGAAGAGAGTTTTGTTTTGGTTCACAAGATGTGGGGACAGTTTGGTCTGTGGTGCCTCAAACCCTTGTAACCCCAGCTTCTGATCTGATGTTGAGCAGCTTGGAAGCCTGATGGAGGATTTCCCCCCCCCCAAATGCTTTACACTCTTGATTTTTGCTCCATTTTTTCTTGTTGCTGTGAAATTTAATCGTGTTTTCTAGCCCTTTAGGCCTCACAAAGTTCAGCAGCTGCATTCTCATCTGGCTTGAAAGCTTATCCGCATACTTCTGAACCTCAAACAGGGATCGGGCCTGAGAGCCTCTCTGATTAAATGAAATAAACCAAGCCCAAGAGACAGCTTGAGAAGCCCTTTCCACTATGCAGAAGGGAGATTGCCCGTGATAAAACACATCAGGGCAGACAAATGCATTTAGAAAAATCTCTCCTTCAGTCTTACGGGTAAACTAGCACTATAGGAAACACAGGCCCAGCTTTGCCCATGCATTAATACTAGGTTTATTTTAACGTACAGAGATTTAAATTGGCTGCAGTACAATTCTAGTGCACACTGCAGTGCCTCTTGCAGGGAGAGCATGTCTTAGCATACAGACAACAGTGATTTGCTGCAGTACAGAGAAGCTAAGAAAACCCTGTATTCCCTCCGGTCTGGTTCTATCTATTTAGCTTGTCTAACATAGAAACCACGATGCTAATCTGCCTATTTATCCCTCCTAACAGTGCAGCCGTGTTGCTATTATGGTACTTAATCCTTCAGCATAATTCACATAGTTGTCAGATAACAAGTCAGAATGGCCAGGTGGTAGCAATGCATCTATTTGGTATGGACTGTCTCGGAATACACAAGCTAAATTACTCCTCTTCATCTCACCCTACTGCTGGTAGCACCCTCCCACGCTCTTAGTAGTATCTTTAACAATTTTAAATGCATGTATCTTCACCCAGGAGATGGTGTGGTAGTAGTATTGTCATTTGGGAGAAAGGAAACTGAGGAATGGAGACGAATATTCACCAAGTCTGTGTCAGGCAGTGAACTGAACCTGAGTTTGGCCAGTGCTGTAATTCAGGATGTGTTTCCATCAGCAACCCAGGTGAGGTGGGACAGCAGCTCAGAGTGAGTCACACGCGGTCTTTCCTCTCCCCATCAGGTGTGGTTCAGCAACCGAAGAGCGAGATGGCGCAAACAGGCGGGAGCAAACCAACTTGCGGCTTTCAATCACCTGCTGCCGGGGGGCTTCCCACCGACAGGAATGC